>NC_038042.1:23429057-23608455 GCF_002211085.1 Panicum hallii
GTGAGAGCTTGGTCGTCGTAGATTGGATTAGATTGTTATTTATGAAGCAAGTTTTATTTGAATGTATATGTATATATCCCTATGTTGCCCGTTTCCAAAGATCCGATCCGGTATTGACAATCGGCTCTTCATAGCCGATACCGGGGAGGAGGTGATGAGCCGATCACGGCTCGGACTAATCTTTACACATGTCTGTGCACGCAGGAGTTTGACACGTCACACCTTCCTGATCGGGTGTAGGATCAGGTGGCACGCCTAGCGACTCTCAGCCAGGGCGCGCGCCAGATCACTGGGCCGTTGACCGAGGGACCGGGGCCCACCAGCCGTCCCGGAAGCCTCCCGGCTCCTCGTGTTGCCTGTCGCTGCCCGCCGGCGGGTTTTGACCGACAACACATTCTGGCACGCCCAGTGGGACCTTCTTCATCGACTTCGTCATCGTCATCGGCATCATCTTCATCGACTCCGTCGTCTTCGTCGACTCCGTTAGTGGTGATCAACAAGATGGCAAGGGAAGATCCGATCACTTACGAGCTCTCTGCTGAACACAAGCAGAGGTACGACGAAATCAGACTCAGTTTGAAGCCGATCTCATCGGCTCTTTCGAAAGGACTCGCAACCACGGTATCAGGTGGAGGGGTTTTTCACCTGAAGGTGCTCTTGATGGAGTGGATCTGTCTACCCCGTCTGAGGACCGTACCAGAGCTTTGCGGCAGGAGGTGAACTATGCAGTGGCTCATTCGTTGCACCGGCATTCTGAAAGCTTGGTTAATGCTTTTGAGCGTGTAGCTTTACGAGTGGTCCAAGAAATTATGAAGCATCAACATTCTCCGACTGGGCCTGCTCTGGGAAGCCATAAGGGAGAGTTGCCATTCCAGACCAGACCTCCTTTGCCTTATGCGCTTGCAGCGGCGGAATCACATGGTGCTCCAGCTTACGTGGTTTACAAAGTAGGAGGTGATCCCACAGACCACCAGTTCTTCAATGAGCCACCCAAGGAAATCCCACATGGTTATATGTGTGCATACATTCTGGATAGCAATAACCCAATGCATCTCTCACAGAAAGTAGCTGGAGGGGTTTCTGGAGCTGACGCGGATAAACAAGCTTGGCTAGCAACTTATGCCACAGGGCCGAGTCATGACAGTGTGCACTCGGCCCCCGAGTTACAAACGGCGGAGCAAATTGGTGCCATCCTAAGGGATCAGTTTGGCATTTTGCCGAAAAGGAGAGCGATCGGCTATACAAAGCCGTATCCAAGCGATTATGACCTAATTCCATGCCACCCAAGTATCGGCTCCCTGAGTTTACCAAATTCAGTGGGGCAGAAGGTTCTAGTTCTATCGAACATGTGAGCCGATATTTGCACAGTTAGGCATGATTTCTGTATCGGATCCGTTACGAGTAAGGTTCTTCTCACAATCGCTTACGGGATCGGCCTTCGGGTGGTATACGTCATTGGGTCCTGACTCCATCCGTACATGGAAGCAGTTGGAAGAACAATTTCATATTCAGTATCATTCAGAAGCTGCAGAAGCAGGTATTGCCGATCTGGCGCAGATGCGACAGAAGCGTGGAGAAACCGTGGCAGAATTTATTCGACGCTTCAGGGAAATGAAGAACAGGTGTTATTCAACGCGGATCTCAGAAAAGGAAGCTGTGGAATTGGCGTCTCTAGGGTTATTGAAGCCGATTAGAGATCTGGCTTTTCAATTGGAATTCACTTCGTTGGCACATTTCGTCCAGAAGTTGACGACGCAACGAGCAGCGTCACCCTGAGCTGTATCAAGAAAAGTTCAAGCGCCAAGTAGCGCTAGCTGATACTGAAGAAGCCGATGACTCCGGAGAAGAAGCGGAAGTATCGGCTGCAGAGTGGGCTCGTGGTGCAAATCCTGTATCATGCAAGTGGGTAAAACCAACAGGACCGGCAAAGGGGTTTGATTTGATGTGAGCAAAGTGGAACAAATTTTTGACTTATTGTTAAAAGAAAAGCAGTTGAAGTTTCCAGAAGGATACAAACCCCTACGGCGCAGGAATTGAAAGGAAGATCATATTGCAAATGCCATGATTTTTTTACCCACAGCACAAGCGATTGTAAGGAACTCCGTCAGCAGATCCAATCGGCTATTGAACAGGGCCGATTGATTCTGGGCCAGACCGCATGAAAGTCGACACTCACCCGTTCCCTGGTGTCAATATGGTGGAAAGTAACGATCGGACGGCAAGGCGACAGCTGGACTTCGCACTGGGTATCAACATGGCGGGGGTGGCATCACGCCGCCAGACCAAAGATGGAGAGGCTGATTCGAGCAATCGGCCCCAAAATGAAAAGGATGATTATGTTACAGAAAGGCAAGTAAGGTACGTAAGGAATCAACGGCCAACTTCTTCTGATCTTCTCAGGAAGTACGAGTACCAGTACCAGCAGCGCCTCCATCGGGAATCTGAGGAAGAGGAGTATGAGCGCCGAACCGGGAAGCGTTTGAGGAAGCACGAAGAAGCCCGCGATCATTGGCACTGCCCGTTCTTCAGGTACTGTTGGGATTCAGGTATGAGCCGATTGCCTACAATCAGGGATTGCCCAGAGTGTGGACCAGGGAGACCAGAAGCAAGGGATTCGGTTTTCCAGCGGATAGGACCTGCCCCAATCCGGCAAGTGCGGGTTCGGTCACCACGAAAGGAAGACGAAGAAGAAGACAGGTATCATCGTCCTCGTTGGTGCCCCGATGGACTTAGTCGTTCCCAGAAGCGCAGGGTTCAGCGGCTGCGTAGCTTGGAGGAGGCCGAAGCCAAGTACATCGAAACTTTAAGGAAGGCGCGACCGGATTTGGCAGAACAAGTTCATTATGTGCAGGAAAAGGAGTCGCGCCCCACCTAGGAAGAAATGGCGGCCCAAGTCAACAAAAGCCGACAAGAAGGTATCGGCTGATGCAGATATGGTTTTGTGCTTCCTGCAGAGTTCCACGCGAGGCCCAGGAGGAGCCGTCGGTAGCCCAACTCGATTTGGGACCTCGGCCGGTGATATTCGAGAAGCCGCAAGCTAAGAATTACAAACACTTGAAGGCCTTATATCTTAAAGGGTTTATCAATGGTCAGCCCGTGAATAAGATGTTGGTGGATACGGAGCAGCGGTCAACATTATGCCGTACTCAGTCCTGCGCCGTTTGGGGCGATCCACTGCAGACTTGATCAAGACCAATGTCACCCTAAGTGATTTTAATGGGTAGACTTCAGAAGCCCAAGGTGTCCTCAGTGTGGATCTCACCATTGGAAACAAAACTGTCCCGACTTCGTTCTTCGTCGTCAACAGCAAGAGCACCTACAATATTTTACTTGGCAGGGATTGGATCCACACCAACTGTTGCATCCCTTCCATGATGCATCAATGTTTGATCCAATGGGATGGAGACGAGGTGGAAGTGGTCCAGGCAGACGACTCGATCGAAATTTCACATGCTGCCATGAGCATTTGGGATGCGGAAGACCAAGAGCCGATTTCAGGAATAAGCCTAGAAGGGTGTGATCGCATCGAGGCTACAAAAAACGGAGTAAGGCTGGTCTTATCCACCGGCCTCACAGAGTAAAAGAGCAGGGAGCGACATGTTGTAGCAGAGCCATAAAGGCCGATTCTTGCAATCGGCCCCGAAAAATCGAAGTTGTAAAAACAAATGTGTTACGAAGTCATTATGAAATGGCCAGCATTGGCAGCCGGCCTTGTTCTTTTTACAAAAACTTGGAAAATAATGGGATGTGTGGAACGGCCGACCTTAACGATCGGCCAAGTTTTTTTTATGCTGTGTCCTTTCTTCATCTGCAATGTTGATCTAACGGAAGAAGAAGGGAAGTTAGGATATGGTTTCACATCGGCTGATGAACTTGAGGAAGTAGATATCGGTCCTGGGGATAAGCCACGACCAACCTTCATAAGTAGGAAGTTACACCCGTCACTACGAGAGCCGATGATAGCTTTGCTGAAGGGGTATGCCGATTGCTTCGCCTGGGATTACACAGAGATGCCTGGACTAGATAGGAGTATAGTAGAGCATCGGCTTCCCCTTAAAAGTGGTTTTCGACCGTTCCAGCAGCGGGCACGGCAGATGAAAGCCGAAGTCCTGGTCGAAGTAAAGAAAGAAGTAGAAAAGATGCTGGAAGCCGGATTTATCAGGACTTGCAGGTACGCTGAATGGATCTCGAGTGTCGTGCCCGTACAAAAGAAAGATGGCCGATGGAGGGTGTGCGTGGACTTCAGGGATCTTAATAGGGCCACTCCAAAGGATGAATACCCGATGCCCATTGCAGAGACATTGATCAATGCTGCCGCCGGTCACAAGATTTTGAGTTTCATGGATGGTAATGCAGGATATAATCAAATCTTCATGGCCCCTGAAGATATACATAAAACTGCGTTCAGAGTGCCTGGAGCGGTGGGTTTGTTCGAGTACGTGGTTATGACTTTCGGCCTGAAGAATGCTGGCGCTACGTATCAGCGGGCTATGAACCATATCTTCCATGATCTGATCGGCAATCTAGTAGAAATTTATATCGACGACGTTGTGGTAAAGTCAGCATCGGTCGAGGGACATCTAGACGACTACAGCGGGTTCTGGAACGAACTAGAAAGTTCGGGCTCAGGATGAACCCAAAGAAATGCGCTTTTGGTGTGTCGGCTGGGTAGTTCCTGGGATTTCTGGTTCATGAAAGAGGTATAGAAATTGGCCTAAAAAGTCAGGAAGCCGTACGCACCATGGTGCCACCCACCACCAAGAAAGAGCTCCAGCAGCTCATTGGTAAGATTAACTTTGTCAGGAGGTTTATCTCTAATTTGTCTGGACGAATTGAGCCTTTTATGGAGTTAGTCAAGACTAGAACCACTGACGAGTTCCGCTGGGGGGCAGAACAGCAACGGGCATTTGAAGAAATCAAAGAATATTTGTCGAAACCGCCTGTGCTGGTGCCACCACAACAGGATAGACCATTCTATATATACTTATCAATGGGCGACACTTCTATTGCTTCAGTAGTGGTACAATTATATGATGGCAAAGAGAAGGTGGTCTTTTATATCAGCAGAAGGTTGTTGGATGCAGAAACAAGGTACCCCGACATGGAAAAACTTTGCTTATGTTTATTTTTTACATGCACCAAGCTTCGCCATATCCTGCTATCGGCTGAAGTAGTCGTCATCTGCAAATCGGATGTCATAAAACACATGCTGTCGACTCCTGTTTTGAAAGGCCGATTGGGGAAGTGGATGTTCGCGTTATCAGAATTTGATATCCGATATCAACCTGCAAAAGCGGTTAAAGGGCAGGCGTTAGCGGATCTCATTGCTGAGAGGGTTAACACCAGCATTGCAGCACTTTCTATACGAGCCTGGGCTATGTACTTCGACGGATCAGTTTGTGGAGATGGATGCGGCATCGGCGTCTTACTGGTATCGCCTCGGGGGGCAACGTATTCTTTCTCGATCAGGTTACCTGTCGCCTGTACCAACAATCTTGCAGAATATGAGGCGGTACGAAAAGGTATGGAATTGCTTCTAGAGGCCGGAGCCGAAGCAGTGGAAGTTTTCGGGGATTCAAAATTGGTGATTTCCCAGCTTACAGAAGAATACAGGTGCGAAAGCGAGCTGCTGTTCCCAATGTGGGTCCAATGCCAGGAATTAATAGCGCAGTTCAGGTACATTAATTTTTATTGGATACCTAGAGCTCAGAATGCCGAAGCCAATGATCTAGCACAGCTGGCTTCAGGGTACAAAGCCGATGGGTCAGTTCATCAGGCGTATTTCCTGGACCAGGGAGATTGGAGAGCCGATATCTTCAATTATTTGAAGGATTCGGCTCGGGGGGCACCCAAGAGGATACGATATAAAGCTATGAAATATGTTCTCATAGGGGATGATATGTTCTACAGGACCTTGGAGGGGCTACTGCTTAAGTGTTTGGGGCCAGTTGAATCCAATCGGCTCCTGCATGAAGTTCATGAAGGAACGTGTGGGACCCATCAGTCGGCCCACAAGATGAAATGGCTAATTAGGCGATCAGGATACTACTGGCCCACCATGCTTGAAGATTGTTTTAAATATTATAAAGGATGTCAGGCATGTCAGAGGTTCGGAAAGATCCAGATGGTGCCAGCGTCCGTTATGAATCCCATTATTAAACCATGGCCGTTCAGAGGCTGGGGTATGGACATGATCGGCAAAATTAATCCTCCATCTAGCAAGGGTCATCAGTTCATTCTAGCTATCACAGATTATTTTACCAAATGGGTGGAAGCGGTTCCGATGAAGTCGGTGGCATCCAGGGATGTTATTCAGTTTGTCAAAGAGCACGTCATTCACAGATTCGGAATTCCACAGACTATTACAACAGATGGTGGCTCGGTTTTCATTTCAGAAGAATTCAAGAAGTTTGCTGCTGATATGGGAATCAAGCTGATTAGATCGTCTCCATATTATGCTCAGGCAAATGGACAGGCCGAAGCGTCCAACCAGAGTCTTATCAAGTTGATCAAAAGGAAGATTGATGAATACCCTAGACGTTGGCACGAGGTCTTGTCAGAAGCACTTTGGGCATACCGCATATCATGTCACGGGGCGACAAAAACTTCTCCTTACCACTTGGTTTACGGGCAGGAGGCCGTGTTACCATGGGAGGTTACGGCCGGATCGAGGCGTGTGGAATTCCAGAATGACTTATCCGCTGAAGAATATGCTACTCTGATGAGCGATAATGTGGAAGATCTCACGGAACTCAGGCTATGGTCACTAGAGAAGATCAAGGAGAATAAGGCTAAAGTGGCTCGTGCATATAATAAAAAGGTTAAGCCAAAGGAGTTTCAAGTGGGAGACTTGGTTTGGGAAGCAGTATTACCATTGGGAACTAAAGACGCGGCCTATGGCAAGTGGTCTCCAAATTGGCACGGGCCGTACAGGGTTGACCAGATCCTACCTGGGAACGCGTACATGCTTGAAGAATTGGACGGCGTTAAGTTCCCAGTAGCAGTCAATGGCCAACACCTTAAGAAGTACTTCCCAAGTATGTGGGCTAATGAACAATGAAGCCGATGATACCCATCAGGCCACAAGCCGATGCAACCGGCAAGCTAAGTAGGGGGGGCAGAGGCTGAGTCGACGACGATCGGCGTTGGCAATACAGGAAACGGAGAAAGACCAATAAGTATTGATCGGCTCGATCAGATTTGAACAGCCGATGCGGTGCCATCGACTTTAGAAGTGTGCTTATGGCAATCAAGCATCGCAGGTTATCAAACAGCCGATGTGCCACCATCGACTTTAGGTTCGCTACATAAAAACACCACAGGTTTACCACACAAACGCAAAGTTTATCTCGGACAGGGCTGCAGAAGGAAGGCGTCGATAGCAGCGATAGCATCAAGACGGATGCGGTCAACCTCAGCAAGCACTGCTTCGTCCTCTTCGTCTGCCCCCGGCACCACCTGTTTGTTCAAGCTGTTCAGCTCGGCCAAGTCTGTCTTCAGCTCAGTGGTCAGGACTTCTGCCTCCTGCTTGGAACCCGCGATGAGATTCTTCTCCTCCTGGATGCGCTGCTTGGTGGCCTGGACCTTAGCTTCAAGGTCTTCCAGTTCTTTCTCCAAGAGGTGAAGCCGATGGGCAGAAGCAGATGTGTCGATCTTGGTGTCGAGTGCGGCCTTCTTCTTGTTGATCGACTGACACATCTCGGCGATAATGGTCCTTAAGAGCGATTGGGAACGCCGGGTCTCGATCCTGCGGCGAGCCTCTGCCACTTTCGTTTGAAAGGAAGAAAGATGCCCTGCTGGCAAGAGCTTGACCTGGAGGCTTACAGGGAGCTGGGAGCTAACCTCGTCGAGGATCTGCTTGATTGCACTGGAATCCTGAATCAAGGCGGAGATGGAACCCGACAGAAGATCCTTCACACGGAGAAGTTGATCGGCAGCGCTGGTTAGGCCTGAGGGAGAATCATCGGCCTCCAATATGGCTGACCCAATCGTGGCAGGGTCAAACGCAAGAAGCTCCGAAAGATCCAGGTTCTGAAGGAGAAGAGAGTGAGACAGGCATTACGAAAAAGACCAAATGGCTACAAAGAGAAGAATGTACCAGTCTCGAGAAGGAAGCGGCGATGGCCAATGAAGGGGCGATCGGCTCCCGGGAGGGCGTCCCTTCCGAGGAATGAGCGGTGGCGGCAGAGGCCATATGGATTGCACCTCCAGAGGGAGGAGTGGCAGCCGATGGGGCAGCAGTCGGCTTCACAGAAGCAACAGCCGATGAAATGGCGATCGGCTCCGCTGAGCGTACCTCTCGGGCAGGGGAATCAGCAATAGCTGAGGCAGGAGAGGGTCCTTCCAGACAGGAGCCGACGACCTGCAGACCTGGCGAAGCAGCTGGGGCAGCAGCCGATGCAGAAGGGCCTTCCAAGTTTGACGCACCAGGATCACGGAGGGTGATCAGGGCCATGATGGGTGCATCCACGTCCTCTGGCACCTCCGAAGACGAACCTTTCTGACACGGGGGTTCCTCCCCGCTGGAGACTTCTACAACGGCAGGCTACAAGAAAAGAGAGTGTCATTAAAAGGGATATGAACAAAAACCCGATCGCAAAGCGAGAAGAGGGGCTGAACCGGGTTGGTGACTGGAGATGGTGAATTAGGGGAAGACGGCGTGGCTTCCTTCCGGATCTTTCTCACGAGAGTCTTCCTCGTCTTAGCGCAGGCCCGGGGGGCAGCAGCTTCAGAAAACCGTTTTCGCTTGGGAGTCAACTTGGCGGTGCTCGGCTGAATCTGCATCACACTCTTTGATGGAGGGGGTGCGTTCCTGCCAAAAAGGACCACAGGAGCGACCGCCCGGAAGCAAAAAGGGGATCCATCCTCGTCCGTCGGCTCTGGGCCATCTTCTTGCTGCAGAAATAAGGCGAATTCAGGAGGGATCTAGCAAAAGTTTAAAGAGGGAATGTTAATCCGAAAAGGCGGTACCTCTCCATCGGGGATGTCATATTCAGGGTCGATCTGCTGTAACATCGGACCCAGAGCCCTTCGGAAAACATGAGTTTTCCACATCGTCCACCATCCATCAAAGTCGACAGCCGAGGAGGTGAAGGTAAAGTTGGCAGGGACAGACAAGGAAAGGTCTGTGAACAGGCTATAGCACCTCTGGGCGGTCAGAGCGTCAGGGAGATCCACCCTGCTGGATGTTAGCAGGTGGAGAAGGAAGTGGGGAGGCACTTGCGCAAGGCCAAATTACCGGGCTGCTACGACCGGCTGGTAAAACTCATAACCAGGTTTAAGGATCCGGTTAGAGGTGCTCATGCCGACTGGGAGAAGGCAGGGCCGGACCATGATGGAATAAAGATGCCTGGTGTCAGCATCATCGGCAATATCAGCCAAACGGAAGGTAGCCGGGTTCTCAAAGAGCTCAGAGTCGGCATAAGGAAGGAAATCTGGGTTATCAAGGCCTTTATAGAAAATCTTGAACCAACGGGAAGCATCTGGAGGATTCAATTTCCCACCAGGGAGACTGTATAGGGCCTGCCCGAAACTAGTGCATCTAATCTGTCTCCCACTCAGATCAGGGAAGGAATTGCCGACCAAGGAAGGAAAATTAGGGTCAGAATTGTGGAAATAAAGACGAGCCCACAACTGAATGAACCACCATTGGCCACCAGTTCTAATTTTCTTCTGGGTAAGAAGGCTGGAAGTCATCAGATGGAGATAACGGTAGAGTTCCCCCAGAAATAGTCTGCCGAGGCCAACGGGTTGACCCTTGGCCAGTTCATAAGCCAAGGAAAGATAGTTCTTGGTCGGGGCAAGGGAAGGACCACAGAAGAGGAAGTGTTCAAGCCATAGGTTCAGAAAGGCCGTATGCTCTTTTTCCGATACAGGGCCTTTGCTTTTCTGGTGTTGGCTCAGGTATGTGCTCCAGTTGGTGCATTCAGTTTTTGAAGATAGTTTGTAAGGGACCACATGGAGGCTGTAAGCAGAAGGGCAGGCTGAAGATATGTTTAGACCGGTAATCATCACAACATCTAACAGTGTTGGTGTCAATGGGCTATGCCCGAAGAGGAAACAATTCAAGGCATCAGACCAGAAATAGCCGATGGTCTTCAGAAGGTTCTCATCTTTCTCAAGAGGGGAGAGGGACAAAGACAGGGCATCGGCTATCCCGATTGATTCCCATAAGGGCTGGTAGGTGTTCGCTACCCTATTATACCAAGCCGTCCAGCCTTCAGGGGGGTTTGGCCAGGCGCGGAGGCTATCCGACCAAGATTCTAGGTCTACATCCTGGCTCACAAAGGGGATCCGGTTGGTCTCACACGAGATCAGATCTACGGGTTTCTCGTAGGAGCGAGGTCCAAGGCAAAAGGAATTGGGGGAAGAAGGATGTGGCAAGAAGATATCGGAAGCCTGAAAAACCCCAAGAAATCAAGATTGCTGAGGGAAAAGTCATTTAACTGCGCGGTAAAAAATGTGCGGTCGCTGCATTAAATTAATGGGGGTCGGAGTTTACCTTCAGACCAAAAGCGGCGGCGGCGGTACGCGAGGATCCCGCCATCGGAAAGCTTGGATCGAAACCCCGGAGAGTGGATCTAGGGTTGGCGGCGCAAGATCGAATGTGTGTCTCAAGGACTAGGGGAGATCTTGCGGCTAGGGTTTGCGAGCGAAAAGGAGATCGGAATTGATCTTTAGAGGTTTGCACTGGATCGACCGGCAGAAGGTAAAGTAAATTGAAGAGCGGTTTCAGATCCGGAGTGGTATACCCTAAGGCCGATGCGTTGCCATCGGCTCTTGAATAAATTATTGTGCACAATAAGAGGGGTTAATACAAAAGTAGATCCCATTCATAGCAAGGCAGTAAGAACAAAAGAGGAGCTAATTACTCCTAGAGATAACCTAGCAGAGATGCTACGATCTACCACCAGTACACATCAGAGGCCTTGCGGCGCTTGGACGGTGGAGCAATGCTGGTGCCGCTGCTGCTGCTACCGTCGCGGCTACCGTCGTCGTCCCCGCCACTGCTGCTGGTGAAGCCGTCATCATCGTCGGCTCCTTCGCGGCCGTCGGAAGTGTCGTCCGATGACCTGTCGAAGAAAAAGGTACCTGCCATCGGATCTTCCTCGGAGGAGATGGAGTCGGATTCTTCCTCTAAGAGAGAGAGGTCTTCTCCCCAAAGGGTATCGTCTTCCTCTTCTTCCAGCTCGGCTCCGAGGAGGAGTGCGAGATCCTCGCCATCAGTCAAAGATTTGTCGTCCTCGGACTGGTAATGGAAGTCCCACTCCACCGCGTCCCAATGCAGGGGAGCACGGTCCTCATAAGCGGCGATTGGGTCATATTCTGGAGTTGGTTCTCGTGTTGTTTCGGATTCGTAAGAGATAACAGAGGAGGCAGAGGAGGAAGAGGCCATGGTAAAGGAAGGGAGGAGGAGTCGGTGATGGACGTGAGAGAAAGTGGTTAAGGAAGGTGCTGGAAACAAGTTTATAAAGCCAGCGAGTGGGTGAAATGAATCGGCACCGTAACGGTTCCCTAGGAGGCCGACGCAGAGCACTCACGTCCATCGGAAGCCGAAAGGGCACGGTTGTACGGATCGGAAGATGAAGGGTCAAGGCGGTGATGATTTCGGAATTACCATTACCGAAACCAGGGGGGCATGTGTTATCGCCGTATTTTGACCGGGCCAGAAGTGGGCCATGGAGCAAGATGGGCTTAGAAGGCAGTCGTGACAAAGCTTGCAAATTGGGCCCCGTGCGGAAGATGGAGGTCATAAGACCGTGTAAATTAGGAATAAGCAGTTAAGATTCGTGTCGTGTTAGGTTAGGGTTAGTTAAAGAGAACAAGTCCGCGGACTATAAATATGTACCATGAATAAACAAGAAAAGGAATCATTCATCATCAACTCTCGGCGTATCGCTTCCCCTGTTCTAGGGTTTTCATCGGGTAAGTGCCATGCGACCCCGATCACGCTCTGCGTGATCGGGGTAGCGTCACCCTTGCTCGTTCGTTTATGCGTTGCTCGTGCTGAAGCCTTGTAGATGGCGAGTAGCGTTGTTTATCCTGGCATGCGTTGAGTAATCTTTTCCTTTTATGCTTTAATCATGCTTTATATGTTGCTCTCGCATGTTTGATCGTCGTGTCCGTTCATGGATACGATGGTTTTGCCTTGTTTCGTAGTTATCAGTAGATCCAATCTGTTATGGCTGGTTTCTATTTATTTAGAAGTTTGGTTCGATATGTGCATGATTAGGCCTTGCAAACGAGTTGAATGATCCGATGGTATGCTTTGTATCGGCTTATCGCTTGGATAGAGGTTGTTTCGGGGATTGGCTTTCAGTTGTTCCCTTGCTCTCTGTTTAGATCGTTTTGTCGATGCTTTTGTATATTTGTTAGGCTCAATTACGTGTAAGATGTTCCGGTCATGCAGTGAGAGCTTAGTCGTCGTAGATTGGATTAGATTGTTATTTATGAAGCAAGTTTTATTTGGACATATATATATGTATATATCTCTATGTTGCCCGTTCCAAAGATCCGATCCGGTATTAACACAATCGGCTCTTCATAGCCGATACCGGGGAGGAGGTGATGAGCCGATCACGGCTCGGACTAATCTTTATACATGTCTGTGCACGCAGGAGTTTGACACGTCACACCTTCCTGATCGGGTGTAGGATCAGGTGGCACGCCTAGCGACTCTCAGCCAGGGCGCGCGCCAGATCACTGGGCCGTTGACCGAGGGACCGGGGCCCACCAGCCGTCCCGGAAGCTTCCCGGCTCCTCGTGTTGCCTGTCGCTGCCCGCCGGCGGGTTTTGACCGACAACAGTATCACACATAGATAAGGACAAATTATCAATCCCAGAGCCGAATGGCCATTTGTTAGATCACACCACCTTTCATAGATCTGTTAGGATGTACTGGTTACCAGTTGGTGCAAAGCTAAATAGTGGAATGAGGCTGCTTGTAGATGATAAGTCCTGCATGGATTTGCTTGATGAGATAGGATCTGCAGGTGTTGTGGACATATACACTAAACGAAATGAGTTGGACATGAGTGCCAATGAAGGCACAGAGACACAATATGGAGATGAGGACGTCTTTGCCTTATTCAAAGATGAGAACATTATGGATTTGAATGAACAAGAAGGTAACCAAAGCGCTGCACTGGATGAGAACATTATGTATTTGGAGGCTCTCACCACTCGTGAAGATGATCAGAATGATGGAAAGGGTGACCAACATGCTGAAAATGAGAAAGAAGAATTAGGAAGCGAGTTTGATGCCATAGGATTTACAAGTGATGAAGATGATGAAGTAAGGGAGATAAGAAATAAATACAAAGAGTTTATGTCGACTGCGAGGAAGGGAGGATACATTGGATTGGATGCTCCAATTTATTTGGATGTCCCTGGTGGTAGTGATGTAAACAATATTGGTGAAGCCAGTGAAGGTGGTGATGGCATTGCATACTTTGATTCAGATCATGATGCATCATATGATGAGGATAGTGATGGTGTTTCTAGGAGAAGGAACTGCAGGTTTCCAATATTTGATAGTCATGCTGAGACTCCACATTTTGCAGTTGACATGTGCTTTAGAGGAAGGGATCAATTGAAAGATGCAATAGAAAGGTATGCATTGAAGATGAAGGTAAATATCAGATATCCCAAGAATGATAAGTAGAGGCTAAGGGCTGTATGCAGGTGGAAGGGATGTCCCTGGGTTCTCCATGCTTCATACAACTCAAGGACAGATTGGTTTCAGATTGTGACATATAATCCAAATCATGCATGCTGCCCAAAACTTAAAAATAAAAGGTTATCTACAAAAAGAATATGTGACAACTATGAGAGTACTATCAAAGCTAATCCAGCATGGAAAGCTAGAGCAATGAAAGAGACCGTGCAAGAAGACATGGGTGTTGATGTGTCAATCACAATGATTAAGAGGGCGAAGGCAAGGGTTGTCAAGAAGATGATGGATTGTCAGACTGGCGAGTACTCAAAGTTGTTTGACTATGCACTGGAACTGAAGCGAAGTAATCCTGGAACCAGTGTGCATATTGCTTTAGATCCTGAAGAAACTGACCATGTATTTCAGAGAATGTACATCTGTTTGGATGCATGTCGAAGGGGATTCTTGGATGGATGTAGGAGAGTTATTGGGCTTGATGGTTGCTTTCTTAAGGGGCCTATGAAAGGTGAGTTGCTGTCAGCTATTGGAAGGGATGCCAATAATCAGATTTACCCAATAGCTTGGGCTGTTGTCGAATATGAGAACAAAAATTCATGGGCTTGGTTTCTTGGGCATCTTCAGAAAGATATCCGTATCCCTTATGGTGCTGAAGGATGGGTTTTTATAACAGATAAACAAAAGGTAATTGGGACCACAACCTATGACATGTATGCCACTGAGATATTTAGAATTGGATAATAACATTTATGACATGTTATTGCAGGGTCTTCTAAGTGTAGTGAATGAGATATTTCTATTAGCAGAGCATAGGATGTGTGCACGACACATTTATGCCAACTGGAGGAAAAAACATAGGCTACAAGAGTACCAAAAGAGGTTCTGGAAGATTGCAAAGGCTTCAAGTGAGATGTTGTTTAATCATTACAAGAACAAACTCGCCAACAAAACTCCTAGAGGATGGAAAGATTTGCAGAATACAGACCCCATACATTGGTGTCGAGCTTGGTTCAAGGTGGGATCCAATTGTGAATCTGTTGATAACAACATGAGTGAATCATTTAATAGTTGGATTATAGAAGCAAGGTTCAAGCCTATCTTGACTATGTTGGAGGACATAAGGATCCTTGTGACCAGAGGAATCCAAGAGAATCAGAGCAACAGTGAGAGGTGGTTAATGGAAATATGCCCCAACATTATCAGGAAGGTCTGTAAGATCAGGCATAGGACCCAGTACTGTCATGTCTTGTGGAACGGTGAAGCTGGTTTTGAAGTGAGAGATAAAAAATGGAGGTTCACAGTTGATCTCAACAACAAAACATGCTCATGCAGATATTGGCAAGTTTCTGGGATTCCATGTGCACATGCTTGTGCTGCCCTGTTCAAGATGTCTGAAGAACCTAATAAATATGTGCACAACTGTTTCTCTCTTGAGGCATACAAGAGGACATATCAGCATGTCCTGCAACCTGTAGAGCATGAGTCGGCATGGCCTGTGTCCCCAAATCCTAAACCATTGCCTCCTAGAGTCAAAAAGATGCCAGGCCGGCCAAAGAAAAATAGAAGAAAAGATCCTTCAGAGCCAAAGAAATCAAGCACTAAATCATCAAGAGTTGGTACTAAAATCAGATGTGGCCGATGCAAAAGGGATGGCCACAACTCCAGGACATGCCCTAGGATGATGGTGTTTATCCTTTCGAGTTATTATCATGTCATTTGTTTGCTGCTTCCAGATGCACTAACTTTTGGTGCTTAACTGCAGGGAAGGTCAGTGCCACAACCAAATCCTTCACAACAGCATGCTACCAATGCAACGAGTCAAGCAATGGTACCTGCATCAGACGAGCAGCGTAAAGGAAAGCGTCCAGTACCACCTTCAATCCACACAAATTCATCTGCCAATTCATCATATATTCAGGTTAGCAAATTTCAAAGCAGTGATTATGGAAGACAAAATTTTAGTAAACTAATTCCTTTCCGTATCTTCTTTTCTCAGTCTAGCAATAAGAAACAAAAGGTGTCTAAGTCAAACTCTAGAGCCATTGCTGAAGCATCTGCAAAGGCAGCTGCTGGTGGGACTGCATCTATTACAATCGAGACAAGTGCTGGCATGGTTGCTGGGACATATGCAAAGGTAACCATCAATGTTTCAGGAGCAACCGGCACAACCAAAATTCGATCCACTTCAACTGGTCATGGAAACAGCTTAGGAAAACGCAATGTCATCAGGGAAGAGCATCATGTAGTTTGAATGCCAGTGCATGCACATGTATCATTTGGCATGTTCTGTCACTTTTAAACTGGCATGTTCTGTCACTTTCGATGAACAAGTACTTTATTTATTTCAACAAGACATGGTTACAATTGTTGCAACATCATTTCATACTTGCATTTTACATTACAAAATGAGCCATAGGCCTCCAGCGATTACAATACAACGGCGGCAAGACTGCGAGGGAGCGAGAGGGCTGTCTGGGAGAGGGAGGGCTGATGTACAGAGAAAAAAACAGGGGTAAAATGAACATTTCAGCGTTTGCTGTAAACCTAATGGGACGGAAAGTTAAGGAGGCAGTAGACGGTGTCAACGCTAGCTTGGCACAGGACAAAACCGAACCAATGAAGATAGTTCAGGGACTAAATTGGACCTTTTGAAAATTCAAGGACGAATTTGAGCCGGACACCATAGTTCAAGGATGAATTTGGCTATTTCGCCAAATCCTTTCCCCCTCACGTAGTGGCGCAGCAGCATTTGTGCCATCAGGGAGACGCAAGCAGGCGGCGGGCAGTAGGCAGCGGGCGGCGCGCGCAGGCAGGCGAACAGCTTCAAGCGGCCGGCGACGGCTGCGGATACGGGGCGGGCGGCGGACGGCGCGCAATTATTGCTGCCGGACTGGCGGCGACACGCCGGCGTCGGCTGTGGTTGCGCCCGCTGCTCGACTCCGCCTGCGCGTACGACTGCGGAGGCGCCTGCCGCACCGGACGAGGAGGAGGCCAGCGGCCCACGGCTGGCTGAGCCTGCCCGCGGCGGCTCCGGTCCCCGCTCCGGAGGCAGCTGTGGCCCCGGCCGGGGCGCGCTCCTCTGCAAGGACGGCAGCTCGGACAGGCACACCGCGCACTCTCTCGACGGGGCCGGCGAAACCGCCTGCATCTTCGCCGCCACCGTGGCTCGCTTCACGCCCTCTCCCGCGGGGCCGGCACCCAAGCCGGCGCAGCCACCCCGGCTGACCATACGGGATCCGCCGCCGAGGCCGGCGGGTCCTTGCCCGCAGGGCCGGCGCCCAAGCCAGCGCAGCTGCCCCGGCCATGGCGGTCGCCGGTCTTGCTCGCGGGGCCGGCGCCCTGTCCGGCACAGTCGCTCCGGCGGCGGCGCCGGTTTCCCTCCCTGCCCCCGCTCCCGCCGCACGGCCACAAGCGGAGCAGCGGCGCGTGCCTCGTGGCGCGCAGCGTGTGCTGCTGTTGCCGCCGCCGCTGCGCCGGCATCGGCGGCACCGAGGCCGGCGCCACCGGAGGCGGCGGCACGCATGAAACTCAGTACGTCGGCCGACCCCTTAGCCTTCCGCGGCCAAATCTGAGCACCATGCGGCCCTCCGACAGCCCCGCGCTAGGGGCGCCGCCGTCTTCGTCTTCCTCGCTGCCGAGGAAGGCGGAGAACCAACAGGGTCGCACAGCTAGAGCGACGGGAACCTTCCAACCAGCAGAAAGTAAACTCGTAAGGTAGCACTGGGAGATATTTTTTACTGCGAGGACATCTGCTCAGGAGCGATTCGTCACCGTTAATTTTGGAAACGACGGCGTAGATTATTTGGCCGACGTGGACCAATTGCCTGGTCGTAGTCCTTCGGTATATAGAAACTAGTGTTTTGCTTGCGCCCATGCGCGTGGGCAGGCAAGCACAGAGCTTGAAAAGCGACTGTAACGGAAGTGAAAGTAGGATAACAGTAGCGAATATATTACAGTGGAAAGTGTGGTTGCACCGATTAAATCATGTTTGATCTACGTATATTATATAAAAGTGTGATATTATAAGCTACAATTTGAATTGCGTGGGTTGAAACGGTTTGGAGATGACTTGTGGTAGAAAGGTTGTTGGTCGGCCTTGGAGTCCGCTAGTCGATACGCTGCATAGGAAAGTCTGCAATTTAGATTTCGTTCGTTACAATTCGTAGTTTGTTGATGACGATTCCATGAGAATGCACCTCTGTATTTCTATTCTGCACGTTCGTGGTCAAAATCGTCTTAGGTTTAATTTGGGTAACACGGCATGTCTATCGGCGTGTAAACCGGGAAGGAAGCATTTATAAATATATGAGAATTGTTTATCTTACGTACCATATGCATAGTAGTCACCATGAATGTTTATATCATCTGATGCACTGGATTCTGAATACTCGGTTGTTACTTTGGGGGGATTGGCTAGCCAATCTTCATATTCTTTTTGAGCTGTTAGAAGAGGGAAATGTGTTTTTTTTAAGTGAGTACGCACTGTTGGAGCAAGAAAAAACTTGTGCTATTGCTGCTGTACCTTTTATTATTTCATAATCAACTTGGGCAACCATGTCTGGATCCTCATATAGCACTGTTGTTAGAAATTAGTATTTAAATATAGTTAGTTCGGTTTGCTTTTGAGGTACCAAAAGAGGAAAAAAAAATTGTGTATTCGCAAAGGGCAAGAAGCAAATCCAACCTCCATAATACATGCGACAAAGGGACAGGCGATAAAAGGGACCAAAGAGCAGAGGACGAAGGCAAGAACGGCTTACCCCAGAAGGGAAAAACGAGAGCGAAAGAGAACCAGCGATTCGGCGCCGGGTAGTATTTATCCTAAGGTAGTGGCAAGCAGGCGCAGCTAAGCAGCATGCAACAGCGCCATGGCAGCAACGACACGCCACGTGGCGTTCGAAAGGCAGCGTACGCGGCGGCGGCAGAGCAAAGCGTGAAGCCAGGCAGGCAGCTGCGTGTTAGCCGGCAAAGCTGAAGGCAAGCGATGCAAATCGCAGCGGCCGCATAGTCCTAGACGCCGCAAAGCACCCGATGAAAGTCGCAGGGCGGATTTCAGGTGACGTGCCCGGGCTGCCCCGGCGCCTCCCCGCCACGAATGTTACCGGAGATATCAACATATTTTCTTGGTAGGCTAAGAGCGTCAGTCTCTCTTTTCCTAATAATCTGATAATATTAGAAAAAAAATATGCTCCAGCAGTTTTTCAAACCTCACGCTTTCCCTAATCCCTAATAATTATTGAGTTGTTCTAATATTTTATCCCAACTCCACTCAAATAGAGGAAGAATTTTAGCTCTCCCAATATATTAGTTGTATTGGGATGAGATTATTAGGGAACTCTTCTAATAATCTATAAAGTGGTATCGCAATATTCTAATACTATATTATTAGAAGATATTTACTGAAAAACTGCTGCAGAGGCTCTAAAGACAATTACTACCTTTTGGAACAACAAGAAAATAAGATCAATTTACATGAATCATTATTCTTACAAATCTTGACTTGTTCAATTTATACTTTAAACTAAAAAATCCTAATCTTTTTTTCAGGTCTAAAAACCCCTAATCGATCGCGAACAACTAAAGACATTATGGAAAAGAAAGAAACACTACTATATTTATAAAATTTTTCTAAAATAATCAAACTCTCTAGAATTTTCTGCTGACATCATAATTTTTGTCCGACTTATACTGTGGCCATCACCATCTTTGACCGAGTCTTTCATCAGTTTGACCGGAACACCTTGACTGCTTTGATAAGAACTTCCCATCGACTTTGCCCAGGATCCTTCATCAGCTTCCTTTCGTCCTGCTGACTTCCATAATAAAATTTGCAAAAATTTGATATCAACAGTAACATTTCATCATTATTAGATGGGCACAACGATACCCATGGAGGAAAGATTTTCTTCAAATATGTTGTCTCATCACAATTTTAACATCGACGGTATTCCTTTGGAATGCTTTGACTATCAAGCATTCCCATTACACAACCCATTAGCTAGATCGAGATTCTGAGCAAAATCAGCAGTTGGCACAACCCATTATAGATCACGATTTGTTATTGGTGTTCTTAGAGGTGGGGTTTCTTCAGTTTTTCTAGACGACTCGTGATTTACATAGTAGACATGAACACTTTGCAGAAAGTTCAGTATTTCGTTCAGCCAAGTAATTCTGTGTACTAATGGTTTCATTCCCTTCAGTCTTGCTATCAGAAAGCAGAGGATGATTCCGCCAGCTGCTCTCAAAGCTGATATGCCGTACGTCGTGCCAACTCTTCTTGCTGTCAACATTTTCATATAAACTTCATGTACGTAAGACTAGTCTCAATTCATAGTTTTATTATACAGTTATCAAATAAGGCTGAAAATTTAGTAATCGAGCCGATGCGTTCCTGTTAATTTACTAATTAAATTTTATAATTTTATTAATTGCATGTCAAATTGACTGGCATGCCGTGAATTTTGAGATCAAGACATGCACTTGAATTAAACAGATCTCCCACATCTTGACGTTTTCATTACATAGAAATCATCGGTCGATTCCCCTTTGATTTTAAGAGGAAGCAATTGGTCAATCTGGAAGCACGTAGAACATGAAACCAAACACCAATTTCTAAAAAATTGAGAACAGTAGCTTAATAACCTCCTATCTGATATTGAAATAACATTCTGTAAATAACCAGAGGACCTAAATATGAGTGCATGTTTGAATTGGAAGATTTTCATCGAAAAGATTAGGATATCTCAGGAAATTACAGTAGAACACATATGCTCTTGTTTACATTTCAATATCTCGCATCAAATTGAAGTGGCATATCTTGTAAAACATGGGTTAAAAAAACATAGCAATTTTATGTTTTCTAATGCGCAAGTGGTTAACTGTCTTTGCAGCAAGTTTGGAATCTGCAGAAACGAAAATTTTCCTGCAAAAAGGAGCAGATGCACTAATCTCCTTGGCCATGCTCGAAGGCGGCGAGGCCCTCGGCTTTCCATTGCAAATGGTCCTAAAATCAGTCAGCATAATGATTGATAATCAGTAATTGCAAATAGTCCTTTTCCCTAATAGCGTTTTCCCTCTTTGTATTCAAGAGGAAAGAAAGTCATATTCTGTATTACATAAAAAAAAACTAGCGAAAAAAGCTACTACAAGCTAGAAAAGAGTAGCAACTATTCTAGTCTCGGTGTATAATGGCAAGTTTCACTAACGATTTTAAGTGTCGTTTATAACATTTGAAATGAACTCTTTTTCGGTGATACTAGAGTATGGGCAGCAGTTTTTGTTTGGTACAATAATCTTTCATAATTATTTTTTCACGAAAAGTAATTTCAAATTTTGATAAATATCATAAGAAATAACTTTACATTATATGTTTATAAAAATATTTCGTCATCAATACTTTTCATGAAAATATGGTCGAAATTAAAAAATTAATGAACTTTTTAAATGTAATATTTGAATGAGAAATATTTCACAATAAATAATCATATAATATTTTTGTATGTAACAATATTAAGTTCTCTGTTAACATAAAAGCTGATACTGATTAGCATTTGTCAAAGTGCTATCAGAAAACCGAAACAAATATTTATCCTGGTCAAGTCAATAGTCTAGCTCACGTAGATTCAAAGAGCTGAATTCAATTGCTAGGGAATGTTGTGGGTCAGCCAGCACCTCAATAGATGATCCATATCCCACTCTTTCAGTCAAACAACAATTTAGTACCACTAAGAATAGCATTGGAGTTATTGCGCCGACACAAAATCATATAAGGCCGTGTCCAACGGCCGACGATGTCGCCGGTTTCCGCTGAGATGGCAGAGAGAGAAAAGGGAAAAATCATCTCGCCAGCGACAGTTTCGTCGCTAGCTTATGACACACTGCCCGAGTGCTGTGCGAGAGCTGGCGCAGAGACCAAGAGGATGGAAACTCAGTTTTCGTTTTTTACAGTTTCTCGGTTTCACGTTCGCCGACGATACCGTTGGCACCGATGGAGGCGGCCTAAGGGACGAATTTACCCTTAAGAACAAAAGCACACAAGCACTGAACGACACATGATCGAAGGCTAAAAGCTTAAAACTGGCTGGTGGTCAAAGACCGTAAAATAGTTTTGTTCTGATCTACTAGAAACTTGTCAGCTGGCAGCCATAGAGCGATAAGTCATAACAGGCTGGATGAACATCCAAACTCGCCAGAGCTTTCAGATTGCTTCTGCCTTACAGAGGTTAACCAATAATTAGCATGCACCTAGGCATAGTTTGTTGAAAATCCACCTCCCACCGAATAGATTCTCTAGCACAACCGACTAGTTTGCCTGAGCTCGAAAGGGATGAACGCACACACACTTTTGAGTTTGTTTGCACTAGAGTTCCAACTGGATGTCCGTTGCTGCTGTGAGCTTGGATTTAAGCAGATGTTCCAAGAGGATAGGGTACAATGAAGTGGCGCCGGGCACAAAACTGAGCGCAAGTTCAAGGAGAGTGGACCTTGGTCCACGAGCTGCACGCAGGCAGAAAAAGGGTCAATGCCCCAACAATTCTCCCTCTAAACCTTGTGTGCCTTGCTCGAGGGAACTTGGATCATCCCAATCCTGAATCGCAGTTCATGAAACTTCACTCGTCCAAGTGCCTTCATTAGAATATCAGCGAGCTGATTCTTAGTATTGATGTAGTCGGCGTCGATGAATCCCTTCTCAATGCAATTTCGAATGAAGTGGTATCTCAACTGATATGCTTGCTTCGCTCGTGGAAGACGTGATTCTTGCTCAACGCCAGAGCCGACTTGCTGTCCATCATGAGCTCCACGCATTCAGTCTTCTTCCTCGTGAGCTCACCGAGTAGTCTTACGAGCCCAACCTATCAGACCCGGGCCCATGAAACTGTGCATATAGCGTACATATCTTAGGATAAGGAATGGGATATGGCCCACGCCCTACATCTATTGTAACTACTCGTAGCATAGTAGAACTACTCGTACAGTAGTAAAACTAATCGAAGACGGTAGGAAACTAACTGAAAAGTACTCGGGTAGGACTCCTAGGCTCATATCCGACTAGAACTTCCATGTATCCCTGTCCCTCCAAACTATATAAGGGCAGTCAGGGATCCCCTCCAAACAGGAGATCACCCGATCACCACCTAAGGCAATACAATCCACATATGACGTAGGGTATTATGCTCTCGGCAGCCTGAATCTGTCTAAACTTTATGTTCCTTGCACCTTTGAGTTCCTGATTTCGGTGACACCCTGCCTACAAACTCACCATCTCGGGGGTATCCCTTGGTGGGCGTGGAGGTAAAATACCAACAGATGGCGTGCTAGGTAGGAGTCTTCGTCGAGCATCCACCGGAGAACTCGATGGCATCATTCAACTTTACTAGCGCTGTGCTCAATGAGGGCACAGCATTCACCTTCAGCTCTTGGTTCTGCATCGCCAACAGTCATGCTGGCTTCAATAGCCACCTCGCTGAAACCAGGGAGCCGACGGCATCTGCTCCAGCATCTTGCCACGACATTGCTGACCTCGCTGATGATCTCGGCAGAATTTGACTTCCGATCTAATCGGAAACCGTGAGGGCGAGTCTGGATCCAACCTGGCTTCTACTCGTGATCGACTCAAATTCAGCTCATGCCACAACGACGACGCACCGTCGCCGCCGACCCTGACGACGTGGCTCGACTTCAGATAGCACCGCAGCGCAGACGCGCTGCTGCCATCGGCTGCGACTACTTCGACAAATCTGCATCGCCAACGATTACTTCAACTACTCGTCTCGACTAGAAACTAGTCGGGGACGAGCCTTAAACTACATGGTGACTAGCTCTGCACGGTCAACAACTAGTCGGAATCAACTCCGACTAGTTGGCTTCATCAACAAACTGTCACGGATACAACGATGATTGTTGCGGTTTCGTCGACAATCATCCACGAGTGGGCTTGTTTCGACTACTCCGACTACTTGTTTCGGCAAGAAAACTAGTCGGGAGTGGGCTTCACACTGTCAACAACTAGTCGGAATCGACTCTGACTAGTTGGCTTTATCAACAAACTGTCGCGGCTCCATCGATGGCCGCTGCGGCTCGTCGACAATCATCCACAAATCAAGCTAAGTTATTTATACCTTTTCCGACTTGTTCCTCACAGGATCAGATACTTTTGGCACAACGCGTATTCTCTTCACATGCCATGTGATGCTTGTCCCCGATTGCCTGCACGGTCTGCCCTGCAACACGGGTGTAACACCTTAATTTTCAAATTAGGAAGCAAAATAAATTTTGCTAGATTCTTTTCAGGGTCCATAAAGTTTTTATTCAAATTCTTTTGATTTTAGAACTTTTACCGTGAATTAATAATAATTTACTTAACCACAAAAAGAAATATAAGGAAATATAGATCTCGTGCATTTCATGCCACACTGATTGTGTTATTGCTTATCTTCCATTTGATTTTATATTTCAAATTCAAATGCATTTGAATGCATTTCTTTTCTCCCTCTCTTTCTCTTTTGGTCCGGTCCATTTCCTTCTCTTCCTCCTCTTTCTTTTTCTTCTCCCCGCAGCCCAGCTGGCCCACTCTCTCTTTACTTTCCCCCTCTCACTACTAGATTTTCCCCCTATAACCACGAAGCATTTAGGCAACACCACTGATTTGGGTGCAATAGGTGGGTACTATGGCATCGAAAGAGTGATTTGGTAGTAATATGCATGCCTATTACTACACATAAATTGTGTTGCGATATTTATGTTTCGTGTTGCAACAGGGTGACCCTAATGCACCTATTTTTAGGATTTGTGTTGCAACTGGTTGGGAATACTGCTACACCAATTATGAGTTGCATTATACTTCGTGTGTTGCAATAGAAAGGTGCTATGGTGACCATATTAGCGTTGGTTGCTTCTGAACGGCAATTTCGCAACCCTTGATTTGTGTTGCAAATTGCTTGGTGCCTTGTGGCAATAGATAGGTGGCTAT
Organism: Panicum hallii; assembly: GCF_002211085.1. Lineage (NCBI taxonomy): Eukaryota > Viridiplantae > Streptophyta > Magnoliopsida > Poales > Poaceae > Panicum > Panicum hallii. Next base: position 23,453,699 of record NC_038042.1, read on the forward strand.
TGCATCCTTTCTTGCCACGAGATGCAATAGCATGGACGTATTGCCACAATTTTGTGTGGTTGTCCAACTAGTCGCAGTCATTGCAACTGTAACAGACTTATTGCAACCAAGTGTTCCTTGGTTGCACTTAAATTTGTCTATCACCATGCTTTTTTTTCTTACAGGTGGGCCTCCACATAAGTGTTGCTTGGTTGCACTTAAACTGGAACAAATCGTCAAACAAACTGGAACAAATCCATAGATCGATTAGGACAGATCATCAAACGAACTGGAGAAGGGGGTGACACTGGGCGAGGAGCTCGGAAGAGGCAGCTCAACTTCCGCCCTGCCGCCGCCCGTTGCGCCGCCGCCGCCCGCTGCGCCCGCCGCCTGCCGCCCCACGCGCGCCTGCCGCTACGCGTGAGCCCGTGCAGCCACCCCTGCCTACGGCCCGCCGCGCCCGCCGCCCGCCACCCCACCGCCCGCGCCGCCCCCGCCCGGCACTCTCCCAGCCCGCCGCCCCGCGCGCGCCCCCTGCGCTCGGCCGCCGCCCCTGCCCGCGGCCCACCGTGCCCGCCACCCGCTGCCCCGCCGCCCGCGCCTTCCGCCGCCCCGCACGCGCCCCTGCGCTTGCCCACCGCCCCGCCGGCCGCCGCTGCCCGTGCGCGCCCCTGCTTGCGGCCCGCCGCCCCGCCGGCCGCCCCTGCCCGCGCGCTCCCCTGCCCGCGGGCCTCTGCGCCGCCGCCCGCCGCTGCCCGCGCGCGCCCCTGCTCGCGGCCCGCCGCCCCGCCGCCCCCCGCTGCCCGCGCGTGCCCCTGCTCGCGGCCCGCCGCCCCGCCGCCCCCCGCCCGCGCGCGCCCCTGCCCGCGGGCCTCCATCCCGCCGCCCGCCGCTACCCGCGTGCGCCCCTGCTCGTGGCCCGCCGCCCCCACGCCCCTGCCCGTGCGCCCCCGCGCGCGCCCGTCTGCCGAGGAGTCCAATTGAGTGTACTGCGGCTGGGTCGCCGTGCCTGATCGCCGGTGAGAATTCTGAAGAATTTCTTCCTTGGTGGTTGCCCGGTCTTCGTACTCTTGCGCGCGAGACCAATTCTAAGTAGATACATTGTTTGACTACTGTAGAAAAAAATGCGTGTACTGTGTTTGTTTTGTTGCATAAATACTGTCTATTCTTGATTTATTTCCTGAAGAATACACACAGTATTACCAACGCAATTGTTATCTGTGAACTGAAAAAGAATTCCACCAACCTGTTCGATATTTCCAGCACCTGGGAACTGAAGAATTATTTCCACGCACACACTAATAAAGAACAAAGATAGTATTTCCACTACTCTATTCTTGATTTAATTAACTGATCTATAGTCTGAAATATACTTGTGTGATTCACGGAAGATAAGTGCTCATACTAGCGTGATTTTAATTTTTGGTCTGTAACATGATTTAGGTTGTGATTTTTTTTTTACCATTACAAATTTCGAATACCCATGATCCAAATCCTGGACCTGCCACTGTATATCTCCCCTGCAAATATCCATGCTAGATCATGATCTCTCATTGCAAACATGCATGCAGATAAATGGCATCACACGCAGATAGGAGTTGGATGCGCTTGCCTTGACATTCAGAGGTGTGGAAGGCGAATTTCCGAAGTTTTATTGAAAACTTTGGCACATCATCATCGCGACGAGCTGGTGGATCTGTTGCGTGCCCATGTGCTACATGTCAATGCATGATAAGATATCATAACGTGTTTCAGATTCAGCTTCATTTAGTTACTAGAGGGTTTGCTGATTGTTTCATCAATAATGAATTCGAAGGCCAAACTTGTTCATCAGCTGAGGGTCGTGTGAATCACGGTGTCAATCCTGATCGCAATACTGGTATAAGAGAACCTGAAGATGCACAACCTACAGCTGACGCAGCACCTTATTTTGGAGAAGATGATGATGAAGACGCAGGTGATAACCCTGCTGCCACTAATACTCTGATTAGAAACATTATCAGTGGCTCTATACATGGACAAATCATAGATGCTGGTGAGAAACCAAATAAGGAAGCAGAGATATTTTTGAAACTATTAGAGGAGGCAAAGATGGAATTGTATCCAGGATGCAAAGATGCAACTAAGGTCTCTTTTATCGTGCAACTTTTTCAGGTAAAGTGCTTGTACGGAATTAGTAACTCAACATTGGAGGCCATACTTAATCTGTTCTCAAAGGTTCTCCCTGAAGGCCATTGTATCCCTAACTCCTTGGATAAAGTGCAAAGGGTGGTACGAGACCTAGGCTTGGACTATATCAAGATACACGCATGTAAGAATGATTGTGTGTTATTTTTTAAGGAAAACGTAATGCTGGAGACATGTCCCATATGTGGCGATCAGGCCTATGGTGATCCGCGTGCGTGCGATTAGACTAATCTCGTTGCGCCACGTGGAAAGACTGAAGAAAAATGCAAGATAATTTTTCTTTTTAATCTCTGCATAAAACTTGTAACTAGGCTTTCTCCCTCATACGAACTTCAAAATAGATCATTTTTTCCTAAAAATTCCTAAAATCATGCTCTATCAAGTTATGAAACTTATTAATGCTATTATATTGAAAAATCTTCTCGTGTGAGTCTTTTTGAACAATCCAATTTTTGAATTTAAAGAAATGACAACTACAAGCAATATTTTGGTACACTAAATGATGCCAAATGGAAAAGTGATGACTACTCAAGTTTCATATCTCATCAAGATCTACAATATTTATTTAGGTTATTTTGTCATTTTCAAATGTGGTCATAACATGTAGTACAAATTTGACAAGTCTCTTATATAGTTTCTTAAACTATGTGAGTGAATCCAGGATTAATGATCAATGTATACTACCACTTTCTCAAATGAAAAAACACCTAAATAAATATTGTAGATCTTGATGAGTTATGAAAATTTGATATTGATGACTTTTTCGGCTTAAATCATTTAGTGTTAAAAAATCTTGCTTTTAGATATCAATTTTTGAAATTCAAAATTTGGATTATTCAAACTTTATCTCATGGATTAATGACTTAAATAAAGTTTGTAGATCTTAATGTGCTCTACAACTTTAGTATTCATGATTTTTTCATTTGAAACCATTTTTTACCCTAAAAAATATGTGAATTTCTTAACTTTTGAAATTTCAAATTTAAAGAGTTCAATCTAACTCGGATGGGGAAATAACCAAAATAATAGTTGTAGATCTCGATAAGTTCTAAAAATATTGTATTGACAACTTTCTCATTTAAAATCATTTTTGATGTCTTAGAAATTAATACATTTCTACCATTAAAAGAAAATTAAAAAAAGAAGAAGATTAGCTGGGTATATTATTCATGTGGGATATTTTTTCCCACGGAAATTGATGAGGATAAAACCTCGTAGTGAGATCGATTAATATAGGCCATATACACGCACACCCTGGAATAAAATATTCCTTAACCAACTAAAACTCAACTAATCTAAGGAAATAAAATCGTAAACAAATCTCCAACCCTTTTACATCTCCAGTAAAATAGAACTGCAATTAACGGCAAGCTTATCTCAAGGTGGGACCCAGGGATTAGTGGAGGCCAGATTAATTCCTTGACGTGAACCTTTGTCTGGTGAGCCCCATCCACATGCACGCAGAGATAGATTAGGGAAACTCATGAAGTTCTGATTTCCTTGATGTTTTACGTGATCAATCTTTCCGTAAGCTAATCCTGCACCATCAGCTAATCCTGCACCATCGTGTCCATAAAAAATCTCCACGGCAATCTTCCAGCATCTGGACTGTTCTATAATCTTGTTGGGTACATCTCTGCATACTTGAACTACTCGTGCATCTTCCCCTTCCTAATCCCCTCGCAAAACCAATCTAGATCCGTCAGTTAGGGTTCGACAGGCGGCGCCAAGTTGGTTCTTGCCTTCCACCACGCAGGCGAAGAGGATGCCAACGTCGAGCGAGGCGGCAAGGGGGACTCATTCCTCGTCAACAATGCTGCACACACCTGCGTTGGTGATGCTACCTCCAATGTTCACACCAACATCTGGGAGGGCGACTCCACCTATCATGTCCAGCAGGCCTAGGGAAGCAGCTTCGCTCTTTGGGTCACCTTCGTCCCAAAGAGCATCACACAGTTCGGCCACCGAAGATGCAGGCGACGACTGCCAAGATCCAGAAAATTTTCTGCCTTCATCTCACGACGAGACTGAGAACAGGTACGCTATTTCCAGGGGCAGAGCCACGTTGATGGTGTTTCTTTTGCTCTGATCGAACTAGTTAACAAGCTAGCAAACGACTGAACTTGACGATCGTCCTTCCACAGACCGGGTGCTCATGCATGCATAATACTCTTTTATTTGGTTCATCTTTCCTCGTGTTAGGCAGCGCCTCTTGCCTCGTCTTTCGAAGACAAGCTTTGCGCGCCTCTTAATTTTTTACCATCAACTGTCCTGATTTAATAATGCAGACAGCAGCATCAGCCTGAATATATGTCCTCGTGTTTGTTGTTTTATGTTTTTCCAAAAAATAAACTGAGCATATATGTTCATTATTGAATATGAACTACTATTGCAATTCATCTTTATATTTTTTAGGTTACTTTACATTTCATCTCTCATCACAGTATTCGATATTTCCATTTATATGCAGAACGGACGATGAATGGATCATGTATGTCGTTTGCAAGGGGAGTGACGAGGGAGAAGAATTTGTTAAGGCATATAGAATTGACAAGAGTCAAATCACGCTTGGTAACTTAACAACAATGAAATCAAAATTGGGGTATGGGTCCAGGGACTACATGTACTACAAGCAGAGAAGTGCTGATGATCCTACGACAGCAACACTAAATGATATCGACTACGATGTTGATGCATTAAGAATGATAGATAGTAACGAGGTAGAGAGGGAGCTCAGATTACTTTTATCGAAGAATCCAGTAGCAGACCGATGTGTGGCCATAACACCAATTAAATCCAAAAGAGTTTGCTCAGATCATTATGAAGAAGAAGAAGTGGAAGAATCTGAATTAGATGCATACAAAGATTGGCTAGCTTATATGCATACAAGGAACCAAGCCATGGGTGAGTTATGATGAAGCCCAATATATACATGGATTTTGCAATGCGCTCATGACTGATATAATCATTCCTTTTCAGAGTTTCAAGATATATACAGGGAGGACACAATCAAGACATACGAAGAATGGTTGGGGGTTGAAGGAAAACTTGATGACATCAGTAATATCCCTCTCCTAATTGTCAAACAAATTACCATTCTCTGTCAAACTTCAAATTATGCTAGCTCATCATGTGACAATATTGTCTGCAGATGCGTTTTTGGATTCTAGCAGTCACATACATTCCAGTCAAGACAGCGACCCAACACCTCCAGTGCAGCCACCATCTCATGCTCGCCGTTGGAGAAACGGAAATGGTAAGTAGTGTTTATTAGGAATTAATTATGTTTCAGTTTTCTGTGTCCGTATATGCATATATATTATGTCGTTTAATATCTATTATTACATTTTGTTCCCATGGAATAGGCTCAGAAAATGGGAAGAAAAGAGGACATGGTCCCCTAAAAGGCTTGAAGGCAATCTCCAAGAGACTCAAGGCGGGCAATCAGAATATGAAAGTTGAGTTCTCCAGACTTGGAGGACCGGTAGGTGAGAACTACCGCACGTTCACTGATGAAATAGTAATGTTTACAAGGAAAAGGGCGCCACTCATTGGAGTGAGATCGTGGAAAGATATCCATCAAGATGTAAAAGAGTCAATAGCATCTGATATATTGGTAATAATAATGTTTGCTTGTGTATACATTTTAATTATAAACTAACGTAACAACTGACCTAGTATTTGCATGTTCTTATAACTATATAACAGGCTAGGTGGGACATTGAGGATAATGATAATTCAAGGACAATCATATGGGGCATTGCTAAGGAGCGTTACAAAGGATGGCGTTCAACTTTCAGTGCTACAGCCAAGGCATACAACAACTACCACGAGAGAATGTTACATAAGCCTGCAGAATTAGATATTGTTGAATGGCACTATCTGTTGAAGTATTTTAGGACTGCAAAATTCCAGGTTTGTTCCACATTGTTACTATTATTGACAATACTAATTTCGTACAAATGGCTATGTCTGAATCATTAAGATTATTATTCAAATCTATGCATTCTGTAGGCAAGGAGCATACAGAATTCTGGGATTCGATGCCAAAAAAGACCACACATTTGTCAGGCTCCAAGCCTTATGCTCAGTGCAGCTATGAGAAGGTAATAACTGGAAGTGCACATCTACAAGCTTTTTTGCTAGATGAATTACTAACTTGTTATGTTCTTGGCATATCAGAGAGACCCAGAAACTGGTGAGGAGCCCAATGATATGGAACTTTGGTTTATAACTCACAGTAAGGATGGGCAATGGAAAGACCAAGAATCTAGGGATGTCTATGTGAGTTCTAAATGAATTTGTACATAAGTCCATCCAAATAGAGAATGCATGCAATTTCTTCTTCAACCAACTCCTCCATCTGTGCCTTGTAAATGTTAGGAGAAAGCAAGCAGCCTTATCTCTGAGGCAGAATCAAATGCAGACGGAAACTTCATTACCCAAAAGGAAAAGAACGAAATTTTCCAGAAGGCATACAAGGCAGTCACAACGTGCAAATCAACCAGGTTGCATGGTAATGGGTACCTGGCAAAAAACCCAACTAGAAGGCAGCTGCTGAATGCGGATCGCCAGGAACAAATTCGTATGGAGGAGCAACTGCATCAGGAGCACCTCGAGCTCATGGGATCATTTGGGCAGCTACAAGAACAAATGGCAACATGGGAAGCTAACAGGGAAGCCGAAAGGATAGAACATGCAGATCGATGAAATGAAAAAGGCAAGGGAGGCTGATTTACAAGCGCTTAGGCAAGAGCTCCTATCGATGATGCAAGCAGCACATGGACATACAGCGTTTCAGCAGGTACTAGTCAAGCTAGTTATTGAATGACTTTCTTTCCTTAGGTTCTATATCTAATTGTCTGTACCATTTCATAGATTGTCCAACCAACAACATCTATCCAGGCAAACAACAATGTGACTACATTTGCAAAGGTGGCAGCGGCTGCAACAAACATGAGTACTGAAGAAGTTGAGCCAACCCCACAGCATGTGGTCCCTTCACATCAGGTTGTTTGTGAATTGACAACTTTTTAGTGCTATCATTAGATACTTAACAAAATGGAGCCTAATTATTTCCTTCCAACTTTTTTATTCCTAGGAAAAGCCTCAACGCAACCCAAATCAATCTCAAGTCACTGATATACCAAGGGCAACCGGCATTCGCACTACAAGAAGTAGTACATCAGCAAGCAATAATGAAGCAAATATGGCATCGGCCCCGGCATTCATTACTACAAAACAGCTAAAGGATAAAGCTGCTAAAAGACAACAAGCCGCCAAAAAGACAGGAGGTGAAATTTTTGTTTCTCCACTACCTGCTGTGAATGTTTCTGTTTCGACTGTCAAAGTATTTATAGTTGTCTTAATTATTTGCTGTCATTCTGTTAATTTTATGATGCGCAATGAAACTTTGGTTAACCTGTCTGCTGTTGCTGCCTCCTTTTCATAATTTCAGTTTACTTCATGCTAAAAAATGCTATTCTTTCTTTTCAGCAAACTAAGGCAGTTCGAATGGAGCAAACAAGTGATGGGACCATTTTGAAGTCACCCTTTGTTGATCAAGTGATGGGATCGTCTTAAAGTCACCCTTTACCGATCAAGTTCTTCATTTCTTATCAAATTAGCCTACTATGTGTGTTGAAACAATCTGGTGTTGCAAACTTATTACTATTTCAGTACTACGTGTGTCATGGAATTTTACATTGAATGGTTGAATCTTGATTCATGAATGATAAATGCTTAATTATTTTTTGATCCTGTATTATATTGTTTTAAATTATTGGTGATACAAATAATTGAGCATGGCATAATAGACATGTGGCAATAGCTACAAAAGTATGGAGGCAACACCATTCGTGGCAAATGAGAATTCATCCTATCGCAACCCGACTTTTTTAGTGTCACAAAGGGTCGTGCCAATACGAAGTTCCACATGTAGCAACAAACTATTATGGTGGTAATAGAGGCATGAACTTTTGCCTACCAAAATGTTTACGAAGCAATAGAGGAGATTGTCGGGTTTTATCCGGCTGCACACCGAGGGGTATACCCAAGGTGGTAAGTTTTGGGTTGGGATGCACCGAGATTAGGAACTCGAAGGTGCAGACAACACAAGATTTAGACAGGTTCAGGCCGCAATATGCGTAATGCTCTACGTCCTGTATGATGGTTTGTATTGCCTTGATGTTGATCTGGTGATCTTCTGTTTTGAGAGGGGTCCCTGACCTCCCTTATATATCCGAGAGGCCAGAGTTACAAAGATACGAACCAATACCAGCTAAGGAATCATACCAGAACATATCTCGAGTAGATTCTCCCTGTATGGGTTAGCCTTATCTCTTATTTAAACGGAATAAACAAGAGATAAACAAGATGAATAAGAGATAAGACGGACTTAATCTCTTAGACCTCTTTAAACTACGTTATGTGCCCAGCCCGGTGGCCCCGGGTCTGACAAGCCCCCGAGCTCTTCGTAGCTGAGTACTGCAGGCTTATCGAGTACTTTCGAAGCAGTCTTCGACTTCTTCTGAAGCTTCATCTTGAAGTCCTTCTTCGAGTACTTGCTTGGCTGCGTCGAAGCTATGAGGTGCTCATGCCCTGAATTTTTGTTATGGTGTGCGATTTAAAAATCGCACTCCATATGGAGTAGCCCCCGAGCCTTAGGTTGAATCGGAGAATCAGGCTGAGGGTCCCATTTGTCTGTAATCCTCCTTACCTACTCTTCGAATAAATTCGAAAAATAAGTAGTCGATGCCACGTACCCCGCAGCCCCCGAGCCTTGAACCCAAATCTCCCAGGTTTGGGAAAAAGGATCCAAGAATCGTGGCGTTGGTGTTACTCTGAAATCCTGAGAAAAACTCTTTGCTTTCTGCATAATGAAAGTAAGCCTCCCGCTGGTTTATTTAACTGCGCGGTGACTTAAGGTTTCTTCTGCACTCTCAGTCTTCATATGAGTCTTCTTCGAGTAGTTTTGTGGCATCCAGCCCCCGAGCTTACGAGCCAGGAGAGCCGAAGGAGCCATGTCGAGTAGTGCGCATCGCCCAGCCCCCAAGCCTGGGAACTAGCAGAACTGTGATGGCACGCCGTGCTGCCTGGAGGGTTGTTGCTGAAGCTTGATCTGAAAAAAGATAATGCATACATTATGTAGCATAATGCGAAGATACCGAGTAGTACTCAGTAATAATATGAAGGAACCAAAATTTATTCGGTGTAAAAATTTCGCGTCTTGCTCTTGCTAGGCCATGTAATTTCCCCGGGCAGTTAGCCTGTTACGTTTAAGCACCTGATCCCTGATGGCCATAGACCATAGCGTAGGGAGCTCAGCCGCATGCACGCGTAGGAGCATAGGCTTACAGAAGAGTCGAGGTTTCACGGATTAAGGCATGTGCTACCCGAGTACTTTAGCAACCGTTAAGAGAAGACAAAAAAAGTCGTCATGCGACAAAGAGGATGCGCGGTGCGCATAAAGTAGTCGGCGATGTGTAGCTCTAGAGGGTTTTGTACCCATCGAGAGACATACACGCATAAGTAGTCGGCGAGAGCGTGTGTGGCAACACGCAAAGATCTATACTTCCATAGGGCGTAGTCCCATGAAGCCTCCAGCACTCAGAACACAACCTTGTGGCGTAGCCTCCGTAGTCAGTGTCATAAGGCCGTGGCAAAGCCGCCAGCACTCGGTGCATCAAGTCTGTGGCAGAGCCTCCAGTACTCGGTGCACCAAAGCTGTGGCTGTCGGTCTAGCATCCCAGGAGTAGTCGATCAGGGCGTAGCCCCCAAGGATTTCATGCCCATCGAGAGGTGTACCCGAAAAGGTAGCCGATCCTGTGAAGAACAAGTCGGAAAAGGTATAAATCACTTAGCTTGATTCGTGGACGAATATTGACGAAGCCGTGGAGCTCGTTGATGGAGCTGCGACGGTTTGTTGATGAAGCTCGACTAGTCGGAGTCGATTCCGACTAGTTTTCAAGTCGAGACGAGTAGTTGAAGTAGTCGTCGGCCGGCTGCCGGTCGTCCTCGTGAAGTCAAAGTAGTCGAACTCGTCGCTGCTACGCGTGGTTATTGCAGCACAAGCCGAAGTTGAACCGGGTCGTCGAGGTCGACTGCGGTGGTGCATCGACGTTGCAGCGCGAGGTGAAGTCGAGCCGAGTAGTCGAGATCGATGTAGCCGTTCGCTGAAGGATCCGATCTCAAACTCGATGAATCGACTCGTCGATGCACATGCGTGAAGGTAGCAATCCGCCACCTGGTGAACTAGAAAGATGCTGTCGAGTTCGCCGGTGGATCTTCGATGCGCACCCCTACCTAGCGCGCCAGCAGTCGGGTTTTATCCGGCTGCCCACCGAGGGGTATACCCAAGGTGGTAGGTTTTGGGTTGGGATGCGCCGAGATCAGGAACTCGAAGGTGCAGACAACACAAGATTTAGACAGGTTCAGGCCGCAATATGCGTAATGCCCTACGTCCTGTATGATAGTTTGTATTGCCTTGATGTTGATCTGGTGATCTTCTATTTTGAGAGGGGTCCCTGACCTCCCTTATATATCCGAGAGGCCAGAGTTACAAAGATACTAACCAATACCAGCCAAGAAATCGTACCAGAACATATCTCGAGTAGATTCTCCCTGTATCGGTTAGCCTTATCTCTTATTTAAACGGAATAAACAAGAGATAAACAAGATGAATAAGAGATAAGACGGACTTAATCTCTTAGACCTTTTTAAACTACGTTATGTGCCCAGCCCGGTGGCCCCGGGTCTGACAGAGATCACATCTAGCAACCAATCAAGTTTTGTGGCAATAGAGTGCTCCACCTATAGCCTCCAAACGATTTCGGTGGTAATAGAATGTCCCACCTATAACAACCATCCCTAATGCATGGCAATAGAGTTGTCCACCTCTAGCAACCAAACGAACCTGGTGGCAATAGAGGGAACCACATATAGCACCCAAAACACTTTAGTGGCAATAGAGGTGCTTGCCCTATAGCAACCACAACTAGAGTGTAGCAATACAATGCTTTGCAACGCAAGATTTTACACATTGCAACGCGTTGGGTACGATGCGATTGAACCTCTGGCAATAGCAGATGCGTCACAATAGGATAACTTACAACCAACACGAGCGTGCCCTTAGATGCTAGTTGCAACGCCTAATTGTGTTGTAATAGAAAAACAATTGCAACCAACAAAAGACATTCGAGGTTGAAGGCTAATACCACGGGACCTTTTGCAGCACTTTTTTATGAAATTGTTTGGGTGCAATTGTGGCTATTGCACCCAAAAAGGGCATATTGCAACGCATTTCCTGTGTTGTATTAGGGGGAAATTCTAGTAGTGTCTCTCCCTTTCCTCCCGCAAGGCCCAGCCAGCCGGCCTTTTCTTCCCCACCCCCCACGGCCCAGTCGGCCCAGCTGCGTCGCCCTCTCTCTCCCATCCCAACCGGGCGCTCTCCTTGCCCTCTCTCCCTCACCCCGCCCGCCTGGCGAGTCCTTCCCCGACCTCGAGCCAGACTCGGGCTCAAACCTTTTTCCCTCTGTTCCCCCATCTTCTTGCGCGCGTGATGCCTCGCCGGAGCTCCGCAACCGCGTGCCGCCGCCATCCACCTTTCCCCGGCCCCGGCTCCTCGTCCAAAGCCCCTAGATGCGTTCCCTGTAGTGCCCGTGTTCTCCCCGTGCAGCTCGCGTGTGAAACCAAGCCCGGACGGGCATTTTCGGCCAAGTTCGGCAAGCCTACCGCCGCCCGCTGCCGTGAGCTGTCGCCGCCGGCGCCAGCGCCGCCACTCGTGCCGCCCCAGCCCCACGCAGCCGTTAGGATCCCGATCCGACGGGTTAGATCTAATCTAACTCGAGTCAAATAACCCCATATCGGTCAATCCTAGGATATTTTTGCACTTTAGCCCCTGAGTTCTATCGAAATCAACCCGCAGTCAACGGGAGTTCAAAAGTATTCATGAGTAGATCCTTGCTCTTCTATTTAAGCCCCGGTCTTTTTTTAAAATAGAACCCGCCATCCCTAGCCCCTCTGTTTTTCAATCTAAACCCTAGATTTAAGGTTTAATTATTTTTTAGCCCTCGGTTTCTTTGTCCAGAGCCCTTCTAGTTTCAAATCTTCTACAAATAAGCCTCTGGAATCATGTTTTAGCCATAACTTCCCTGTTTTAACTCCATTTTCATCGATTCTCACACTCACGCGATCCTTGCGACGTGTACAGTAGCTTTATAACGTTGCTTTGCTCTATTTATACTATTTGGTGTACTGTTCTTATTTATTGTATTTGTTTATTTGTATGTAGTTGGGTGTTGCGATAGATGGTGCGCAGTTCGATGGTCTGCAAGAGTAAGGCTTTGAAGACGCCCCTGAGCAGTAGCAGTACTTTGAAGAAGGCAAGTGGTTCTTGATCATATTCTGATACTAAAAACTTCTAAATACACACATTTACTTTATATGCATGCATGTGTCTATAATATGATGGATCCCAAAAATAAGGATATGCCTAGTTTCTTTTAAACTTCCTTGATTAAACCTAGGTTGTTATTTATATTGTAGCTACGCTAGTTGCTTTTACTTAGACTTTGGCTGGATAACCTGGAAATTTATGCTACACTTGTTTTACTTCATGTTCCGGTAATAATTTTAAGATCATTGCATTAATTGGAACATGAAGAACCATCTAGGAAAATAGTGCAACCACAATACTACATGGCTCTGGTCTTAGCTAATTAATTATAAACTTTAGCTTATGATAATCTTATCGAAAGGGCAAAAGGGATTGCATCATCGGGGTATAGCTCGGTCCTCTTGAGGGTATGATATGATCCTGGTTAAGGCATCTGCCTCATTAGGGAGAGTTATAACCGCTTTGACTTGAAACCTTAGCGGATTGTCATAAGTTAGGGAATCTTTGTAAAGGCCTCGTAGTGAATCCCTGCCACTCACCTCGGAAGTGTTTAAGATCCTTGCAAACCCAGGCATTAAGGGAAACACGAGTTGTGGGTAAAGTGTACAACCTCTGCAGAGTAAAAACTGATATATCAGCCGTGCTCACGGTTAAGAGCGGCTTGGACCCTCACATGATAATTGAACTTTAAGATGATCTAAATTGATGTTCTTTATTTATGTTGTTGCTAATTTTTATCTCTATTATTTATTTAAGGGTTGGTATATACTTAGAGTTAATGCTCGCTAAATAAAACTTGGTCAACTAAAAATGCTTATCGCAGTCAAACCAGTTATTCTTTGTTTATGGCCTTGTATGTCATATAATTTACTCCACTTGCTGAATACCAACCATAAGTGTACTTACGCTTGTTTATTAAAATCAGTGCTGCTCAGAACAAGATAATTGTCCAGAGTTCCCTGAAGATTTTGAGGAGTTCTATGCGTATGTCTCCCAGTCATCTGCCTGTGAAGTCGAAGTCTGCTGCTAGTTATAAATATTTATTTATTCGCTTAAGATTAAGTCTTTCGATCATGTAATAAAGTACTATGATAACCTCTTTCGTTATAATATTGTTTCGGGTATACACTTGTATCGTCTATCATATATGTGGAACTAGATCCTGACGCACATATGAGATGCATTCGGTTCCTTTCCAAAACCGGGTGTGACAACGGGCGGTCAGGTTACACCTTATAAGTGCGCTCCACGAGCGTTCTCTTTTTCCACGCAGCGTCAACTGCTCTATTTTTCTATCAATGGTTGCTACAATACTCGGGTAGCGTACGTTTTAATTCATGAAACCTCGACTTTTCTGTACGCCTATGCTCCTATGCGTGCATGCGGCCGTGCTCACTGCACCACAGTCTACGGGTATCAGGGATCAGGTGCCTAAACATAATAGGCTACCTACCCAGGAAATTATACGACCCAGCAAGTGTACAACGCGAAAAATTTTACATGCATTTTACAATGTTGGGATTTGCTCCCAACACAATATCATGTATATCAATTACAATATACTTTTATGTTTACCTTGCAGGGGACCTAACCTGGACCATGCTGCTGGGCGAGTCGGATTCAACTCTGAGTAGTTCGCTTCCTCAACAATCGACTTTGTGAGAACGCTCGACTACACGTTGCAGACTGCAACAACTACTCGTTGGATTCGACTTTGACTAGTTGGGTTCATCAACAACCGTCGGTGACTACTTGACTTCATGAAGAATGCACGGCGACACGCTGGCAACTACTTCGACTACTCATTTCGCCTACAAGACTAGTCGGAGATGACTATGCTTGGCGACACGCTGGCGACTACTTCGAATACTCATTTCGCCTACTAGACTAGTCGGAGATGACTATGCTTGGTGACACGCTCGCGACTACTTCGACTACTAGTTTCGCCTACAAGACTAGCCGGAGATGACTATGCTTGGCGACACGCTGGCGACTACATCAACTACTTGTCTCGCCTACAAACTAGTTGGAATCAACTCCTGACTAGTCGGATTCATCGACAGTTGAAGATCCAGCGGCAACTTGGCAACTCGTCTAGCTCCTAGCCTCTGGGGCTGGATACGACACGACTCTCAGCAACGAAGGTTTGATTTGAGCAGTAATTTAGGACACTTTTTGGTGAAGTATTTGTTTAACCATTTTTCAGGGAAGACATCCTAAAAAAAAGCGGTTTTTCAGATTTTTGAACCAATTTGCCCATCTTAACCATCAAATCTTTACTGCCATATATTGCATGCCACGATTCTTTGGATTCAAGGCTCAGGGGCTGCAGGGACATGTGTCATCAGCAACCTATTTTTTAAATCTTTTGGAAGATAAGGACAGAAGACTCAAGACTAAATTGACCCTCAGCCTGATTCTACGAGTCAACCTAAAGCTCGAGGGCTACTCCATATGGAGTGCGAGTTCAATTGCACCCCATATAAAAGAAGTCGTGACAACTACTCAGGGCATGAGTGTCTCATAGCCTCGATGTAGCCGAGGAAGTATTCGGAAGACACCTTCAAGATGGAGTTCGGAAGAACTTGAAGACGCCTTTAGAAATACTCAGATGACTGCAGTACTCGACTATGAAGAGCTCGGGGGCTTGTCAGACCCAGGCCCACGGGACTGTGCACATGGCCTACATCTTACAGGATAAGGGGTGGGACATGGCCCACGCCCTACACCGGTTGTAACTACTCGTAGAAGGACTACTCATACAGTAGTAAAACTAGTCGAAGACAGTAGGAAACTACCCGAAAAGTACTCGGGTAGGACTCCTGGGCTTGTATCCGACCAAGACTTCCATGTAACCCCATCCCCCAAGACTATATAATGGCGGACAGGGACCCCCCCCCCCCCCCAAACAGGAGATCACCCGATCACCACCTAAGTAAATACAAACCACACAAGATGTAGGGTATTACACTCCCGGCGGCCCGAACCTGTCTAAACTTTGTGTTCCTTGCATTTCGAGTTCCTAATCTCGGTGACACTCTACCTACAAACTCACCACCTCGGGGGTATCCCTCGGTGGGCGTGGCGGTAAAACACCGACAAAACCGCTTGTGTTGCTGCCGCTGTAGCTGCAACGTACTCTACTTCACATGATGATAGAGCCACCACACGTTGCTTGAGCGATTGCCAACTCACCGGGCACTTCCCAAGGTAGAAGAGGTTGCCGCTGGTGCTCTTGCAGTTGTCGATGTCGCCGGTGTGGTCACTGTCGCTGTAGCCAGCCAACTGAGTTGTTTCGGTTGACTTCTCGTAGCATAGACCATAGTCAAGTGTGCTGTTGACATAGCGGAGGATGCGCTTCACTGCCTTCATGTACTCTTCAGTCGGCCTGTCCATGAAACGACTCGCAAACCCAACCGCAAAGGCCAGATCTGGTCGCGTGTGGAGGAGATACTAGAGACTTCCGACTAGTCGACAGTACTCGGTGGATTCGACTTCTGGAGCGGTGCTATCGCGGCTCAGGCGCAGCCTTTCCTCCATGGGCGTCTGGGCAGTGTGGCACCCCTCCATCCCGCCAATCTTCACGACCTGTGTGGTGTACTGTGCTTGGCTCACAGTGATGTGCCTGCCCTCCTAATGCACCTCAATGCCAAGGTAGAAGGAGAGAAGCCTGAGATCACTCATCTGGAATTGGCCCTTCATCTCCTCCTTGAACTTGTCGATGGCCTGCTCAAATGACCCGGTGCCACCAGATCGTTGACGTAGACACCGACCAGCAGTGGCTCCTTGTGCTTGCCACCGTCCCGCTTGTAGATGGCGTTCTCGTGCGCGCTCTGCTTGAAGTCGAGTGCTTTGAGCGTCGAGTCAAGCTTCGCGTTCCAGGCCCGCGGCGCCTGCCGTAAGCCATAGAGGGCCTTACGCAGCTGCAGCACCTTTCCTTCCTCCCCTGGGATGACGAACCTGGCGGGCTGCTTGACGTAGACCTCCTCCTTCAAATCTCCGTTCAGGAAGGCCGACTTGACGTCCATGTGGTGGACAGTCCAGCCCTCCTAAGCTGCAAGGGCCAGAAGCACTCTCACCGACTCCATGCAAGCCATAGGCGCATAGACCTCATCAAAATTGATGCCGGCCTGCTGAATAAAGCCGTGCGCCACCAGTCGCACGTTGTGTTTGATCACCTCATCCGCCTCGTCGCACTTCAACTTGAACACCCACTTCAGCCCAATGGCCTAGTGCCTAGCTGGGAGATTGTCCAGCTCCCAAGTCTTGTTGCGCTCAACCGAGTTGATTTCATCATGCATTGCCACTCGCCAAGCTTCCTCTCGCTTCGCCTCAGCAAAGGAGCATGGCTCCCCCGTGCTAGTGAGCATCAACTCTGCCTCCTCGAACTCTACTTGCTCAAGGCTTGGGTACGGCTCACTGAGCAAGTCTTCCATTGTGCGATAGCGCAATGGGGCATCATCGTGGTCATTGTCGAGGCGTGAGTTGTTGTTGCCGTAGGTCGAGGAAGAACTCGGAGCAGCGCTTGGAGGCGAATCAGCACTCGGAGCGACCTCAAAAGTACTCGAAACGCCCTCCAAAGTACTTAGAGTCGCACCAGCCAGAGTAGAGGGAGTCGGTGAAGTGGTCATGGGGGTCGCCTCACCCCCAGAGGTACTCAAAATGGAGCTCGAAGTACTCGGAGACATGCCAGGAGGGGTTGTGGGGGTCGGAGAAGTACTCAAGGGGGTCGGATCTCCCCCCAAACTTGGCGCAGACTCCTCCGCAACCACCGCAACTTCCACCAGGTACTCGATGATGAAGTCGGAGTTGCACCCAGTGTTGCCATCTTCCTCCTGCGACCAGCTCCAGCCGTGATCTTCATCAAATACAATGTCACGTGCTGTGCGCACATGTGTGTCACCAGGTCCAGCACCCGGTAGGCCATGACTCCTTCCTCGTAGCCGATGAAGACGCCTGGAGTCGATCGATCTTCAAGCTTGCTGTGGTGCCCGAGTTCCTTCACGTACGCCAAGCACCCAAAGGTGCACAGGAACTGGACCATCGGCTTGCTTCCATGCCATGCCTCATATGGCGTCTTGTCGGAGAGGGCTCGAGTGGGCGAGCGGTGGAGGAGGAACACCACCATGCTCACCGCCTCTGCCCAGTAGATGATCGGCATGCCCCTCTGCTTCAGCAGTGCACACACCATAGCCACCACCGTCTGGTTGCGCCGCTCCACCATGCCGTTCTGCTGGGACTTGTGGGGCGCAGAGTGGTGCCGCTCCACACCTTGGCCAGCAAAGTACTTAGCGACGAACGCCAATGTAAAATCGCCGCCGTTGTCAGTGCGGAACACCCTCAGGTTCCTCCCGCACTTGTTCTTCACAACCACCTGGATCTTCTTGAAGGACTCTGGCGTGCTGCTCTTCTCTGCAAGGAAGGCTGCTCACCTGTACCTTGTGGCATCATCTACCAGCAGCAGGATGTAGCATTGACCTCCTGGAGTCACCGGTGTGATGGGGCCGCACAAGTCACCGTGTACGAGATCGAGCGGCTTGTCCACCCTATACTTGGCCTGCTTGGGGAAGGGGGCGCGCTAGTGCTTGCTGGTGATGCAGACGTCGCACAGCTACTCAATGTGAGCCAACTGCGGTAGCCCGCGCACCATGCTCTTTGGCCCCATCTATTGCAGAGCGCCAAAGTTGACATGCCCGAACTGATCATGACACTGCCAGGCATTGTCGCCACGACGTGCGGTGAGGCAGACTGGCCTCGCGACCTCCAACCGCAGCACATAGAGCCTGTTCTCGCTGCGGGGAACCCTTGCCAATAGCCGACTCTCATGATCACGGATCCACAAGACACCATCCTCGATGTGAATCTTGGACCCGATCTTGTCAAGTTGCCCGACTGAGATGATAGAGTTGCACAGTTTCGGGATGTAGTAGACCCCATCTAAGGCCTTGTGTTCTCCGTTCCTCCCGGAGAAGATGACGGTGCCACAGCCCTAGATGGGCACGTCTGACCTGTCGCCAAACTTGACCGAGCCGTGCAAGGCCCGATTGAGGTGGGAGAAGATGTCGCACCGCTTTGTCATATGGTTGGTGGCCCCTGTGTCCAGGTACTACCCTTCTATCAACTCGTCGTACCTGCCGCTACCGAGGTAGACTTGAGCCCGAGGCTCCTCGATGCAGGTCATCATTGCAGCCGCTGTTGCAGGCAAGGGAGCAGGCTCGCGGCTGACCCCGTGGTCGCCTGAGTGCTTATCAGCCGCCTTCTTGACCGTCTCGACTACTTCTTTGATTTCCTACATAGAAAACAACTCAATTTGCGGCTCTTCTGAGTGGTTTTCCACGTAGACGACCATCTTGACTCTTCTTTGACATCCTGTACAGAAAACAACTCAATTTGCGGCTCCTCCGAGTGGTTTTTCACGCAAACTTGTGCCATGAACAAGCACGACTCTTCTTCTGCCTAGGCCAGGTGCGCTTGCCCCTTCTTAGGCCGCTTGCACTCACATGCCCAATGGCTAGCACGGCCACAGTTGTGGCAGGTGTCATCGCGCGGTGGCTTCCTCACCTCACCGCCATCGACTTCTTTCTTCTTTGGAGCCGGCGGGCGCCACCGCTTACTCCTCTTGCCTCCGGACCTGGGCGGACCCTCGCCCGACTCACGATCTCGTCGACTCGGCGCATCAGCATACAACAGCTTGCCCGGGTCACGATTTGAGTCAACGCGGTCCATGCGGTCCTCTTGCGCCTTCAGGCGCCCAGTCATCTCTTGCAGCGAGAGGGAGGAGATGTCTAGCAGCATCTCAATGGACGTCACCAGATGGTCGAACCGAGGTGGAACTGACCGTAGGAGCTTTTGCACTACTCACTGCTCCTCTATTTCCTCACCTAGCTCCTCCAGGTTGATGATGAGGTTGGACATGTGTAGAGTGAAGTCGTCCACCTTCTCGCTGATGCGACACGTCATGGCTTTGAGTTCCCTCGCAGCTGCTGAGCCCTGCCCTTCCGGACTTTGTCGCTGCTGATGCACATCATCTTGATGGCATCCCATGCTTCTGCAGCCGACTTCTTCTTGGCCACCCACAGCACCATCTCTGATGGTACTGAGAGGATAAGGACCTCTCTGGCCATGCAATCTTCCTAGAAGTCACAGTCGCCATACTGAGAGGTTGCGGGCTTGGAGCATCACCTTCATGACCAGGCTCTAGTAGGTGTAGTTGGATCTTGTCAGCGTCGGGTACTTCGCGCCACTCGACTCCTTCACCACCCTCTAAATGGTCAGCCACTCCCCATCCCGGTAGTGCCACCCGCACGGGGAAGGGGAGGGACGCCTCCGATGGCGATGCAAGGTTACAGAGCCATTTGACGATGACCCCCCCCCAATCTTCCTCACCAACCGGCTTCTTCTCCTTCTTCACCTGCCGCTTTGGATCCTTTGGCCGCTTGTCCTTGGGCGTCACCTGCCGCTTTGGGTCCTCTGGCCTCTGGTCCTTGGATGTCAGGTCCTCCTTCCCAAGGAGACCTTCTTCGCCATCGACCGGCTTCTTGCTCTCACTTGAGCCATGCCTAGACCTATCGGGCTTCCCGGATGGAGATATTGATCCAAAGGATACTTAACCTAGGCTCCTAATATCAATTGTTGGAAATCCGCCTCCCACCGAGTGGTTTCTCAGGCACAACTGAGTAGTTTGCCTGAGCTGGGAAGAGATGAACGCACACACACATTTCAGTTTATTTGCACTAGAGCTCCAATTGGATGCTTGTTGCTGCTGTGAGCTTTGATTTAAGTACATGTCCCAAGGGAACATGGTACAATAAAGTGGCGCCAGGCACAAGACAAGACGCAAGTTACAAGGAGAGTGGACCTTGGTCCACCGGCTGCACGCAAGCAGAACCAGGGTTAATGCCCCAACATAGTTTGGAGTTTGAACTAAAAAAACTCACATGGCAATGTTCCATGTAAGTTGAATGATGGAACAGCAACAACAAAGCCTTCTAGTACCAAGCAAATTGGGGTAGGCAAATTGGATGATGGAAATGTAAGGAAGATCGGTAAGAGACTATTGTCGATAGAATGGCACGACAAAATCGCCATACACTACAAGAAAATAGCGTAATTTCATCGGCCAGAAACCATCGAAAATAGCCCGAAAGCCATCGAAAATATGTATTTTCGTCGGTAGGCCGACGGAATAAAATTGACGAAAATGAACGAATTTTCGTCGGCAACCGACGAAAATACATCTATTTTCGTCGGCCAGCGAGGCCGACGAAACTGTACAACATATTTTCTTTGGCCCGACCAGCCAACGAAAATGATACAGTTTGTTTCGTCGGTCTCGAAGACCGACGAAAATAATGGTAGCTATTTTTGTCGACTTCCCTAGCCGACGAAAATACTGGGCGCCTGCTAAAAAAACAGCTGCATAATAATTTTTTAGAATTATAAATTGCAGTTAATTAACATATCCATAAGCATAATTATGAAATACATCATCACACAATCATGAAATACATCCAATAAGTGAAATCATGAAATCCATACTCTAAATGACATATATATGTCAATCAAACGCAAAAGCAGAAATCAAGGAGGGGTAATATTATGTCCGCTGCCACCGTCACCTCCAAAAATATTATGCTGCTGTCGATGGTGGCGTGGATGGGCTGCTAGAAACTCCTTGAGGATGACTACTCATCGAACCCTGATTATAGACAAAGTTAAATGTATATAGTACATATACATAAGAAAATTTGAGCATTGCTAGTTATACGAAAGAATTACCACTTGTGGAGATGGTAGATGCACGTATGGTACAAAAGTCGGCTGTGGTGGAGGAGGCGAAGAAAGAGGTGGCAAATTAAATTGTGATCCAAGGGTAGCCGCTAACATTTCCTAAAAACCGATAATAGATCAAGTATCTTATAGCAATGAAAAGTGCACAACGACTTGAAAAATATCAAACTTGCATAGTATCTGAAGCTGTCGTTGCTGAGCGAAAAAACCTTGCATGTACTCGTGTTGTTGCCTTGCCCATTCCTCTTGCCTCTGCATCGCCTTTCTATGCTGCCTTATCTCCTCCTACAGTCGACTTTCCCTTTTGTAGCCCCAAGAACTCTGAGAGGACTAAAAAGACCTTGCCTCACTCAAAGACCACTTGTATCAATAACGCCATTCAACATGCTGAACCTGCCATGCTTCTTCCCTCCCCCGCTTGAGTATAAGGCACCGACATCCACATCACTTCTCCTCCAATCGTACTCCTCCCCATGACGTGCCACCATTTCATCACCATATCTCACCTACCATTCAAGCAACCAATAGTAAGATAATATTCAAATCATCGCTTAATTGAAATCAAATTGTTTTACTAACCAGAGTCTATGTGGCATTCTCACTGCAAAGTAACTCTGGCTGTGTAGGATCTGAGCCGTGATGGCCTCGAATGTATGTCTCAGTATAGCTTGGGGCCACCCCACTTTGTGCCTCCTGCCAAAGAAGAAATTGTGATATTGCAAGCAAGTACATAATAATCAAATTGAAATAATAAACACCTACCATTCGATGAGCCAAACGAAGGTGTCCATCGGCTCCATATCTTTGTGTAACCCGTGGTCCTGCTTGACGATTAGCTCTCTTCATCTTGGATTTTTTCACAAAGCTGGGTGAAGCCCAATAAGCACAAAGTGCTCGCCAAGCATCTGGACACTTGCTCAACCAAGGCAAACCGCTAATATCAACTTGAAGATACTCATCCTCTCGGAGATATATCTCAGAAGCGCCCAGTTTCTTGTTCATGTCTTGCAGCTTTATTTTTTTTGTAGTATAAGCAAACACAATGTATACGAGCATTGGACATCATATCCCTGACCACCTTCGTCGCTGCCTTGTCAAACACAGAATGAGCCCTAGCTTGTAGGCACTGCTCCTCCCCCTCCGGCAAACGATACCTCTCCGAAAAAGGAAAAAAATAGTTAGACAACTTATAAATAAATCAAATAGATAGTAGTTATGCAAGTTATACAAGTTACGACAAAAAAGTACCCAGAACTCCTTCCAAACCCTCGCTGCAGTCGTGACGCCCTGATCATCTGATTACAGCTTATAGTGCTCCCACTTCAATGCAGGCTGAAGAACACCTCCAATAGTGAAACCGATAAAGTGTTCCCAATGTTGCATTCCCAGGTCTTAATCTATTTCTTCCCTCCCAACAAATATCATCCCACTGCCTACAATTAGAATATGATACCCATCATATTTCTTACTTAAACTATACAAAATATTGAATGAAACAATCACAACAATAAAATAGATTACTTACCAATCCCCAAGTGGTCTAATCTATCAACGATTTGCCAGATTGGTAGCTACAGGAGTCATCATATTATTGCCTCTAAATCTAAATATATCGTATTAGTTAGCTAGCTCATATTAAATTTTTAATGAAATGATCATAAGTACCTGAACATAGGTTGAGCAGCAGTATCCTCCTCCTCCTCCTCCTCTTCTTCCTCCTCCTCCGCATCTCCATCTTTCTCCTCGCACCCTTCTCTGTCCTCGCACCCATCTCCCTCTCCAACTCCATCTCCATCGTCATCCAAATTCGCAACATGTTCTTCCTCCTCCGCACCCCTACCTTCCTCTTCTTGCTGTTCAAAGACAAGTAGATATTTAGTCTGATTAAAGAAATTAAATTACACATGCAAACCACATATGACCTACTTGCTGAGCCTTGTCTAGACATCGCTGAAGTGCACTTCTTCGACTGAGGTGAGAACTGCTGCCTCTAAAGAGAGAAGACTATCCGAAGACGCGGACCCATCATTCGACAATCTTCTGACCGGTCAAATGCTTGGGTGGACCCTTAGTAACGATTGTGTCCTTGCGAAAGACATCTCTTTGACTCCTGAATGGGTGATCATGAGACAAGAACCAACGGTGATAATAAAAAAAGCAGAATTTGACACCATATTTCAAATGAAAAGCATCTGTATCACCCATGCATACCGGACAACATAGACGACCGTGCGTGCTCCATCCCAAGAATATTCCATATGCAAGAAAATCATGAATAGACCAAAGAAATGCTACCCGCATATTAGAGTATTCCTTCCTACTGCTGTCATATGTCCTAACTCCATTCCACAAGTCATGCAGCTCATCAATCAATGGTTGCATGAACATGTTCAAACGCTTACCGGGATTGTTAGGCCCAGGTATAATGAGAGTCAAGAACACATACTCATCCTTCATGCATAATGATGGTGGAAGATTGTATGGAATTGTAATCACTGGCCAATATGAGTAGGGGGCAGCATTTGAGTTAAAGGGAGTGAAGCCATCAGTAGCCAACCCAACACGCACATTCCGGGGGTCTCTTGCAAAACTTGGAACATAATGATCGAGAGCCTTCCAAGCCGTACCATCAGATGGATGACTCATGCATCTTGTATTATTATGAATTCCCTCTTTGTGCCATCTCATATGTTTTGCAGTCTTCTAAGATAGGTACAACCTTTGAAGCCTTGGTTTCAAAGGTAGGTACCGTAACACCTTAACGGGCACACTTGTTATCTGCATACTTCCATCTTTGTTCACCACCTTCTTGTATCTGCACTTCTTACAAAATGAACAGTACTTGAGATTTTCATTTTTCTTCCAAAATAATATGCAATTGTTCTCACATATATGGATTTTCTGATACGGCATCCCTAAACCAGCTAACAGCTTCTTTGAGTAGTAAAAGTCTTTCAGGAACTTGTGAGGTTTCGGAAATATGTCCAATATTAATTCAACAAGATCATTGTAAAAACTTACTGAAAAGTTATACTTGGACTTAATAGCCATTAATCGTGTCATAGCAGCAAGCTGTGATAAAGTAGTGGCTCCATATAATGGTTCTTTTGATGACACAAGCACACTAAATATTCCGGGACCTCAGCAGCATTCACGCCCTGCTCGACAAAATCATCCATCATTGCATCCATCCTATCTTCATTTTCCGCAAAGCTATCAAATAGGTTGTATGCCTCCTGCTCTTGTGACTCTCCATGCTCGTACCATCTCTCATATTTGGCATGAAACCAAACTTGCAGAGGTGACACTCCACATCAATCTTGACTTGACGAGAACAATTCTGATACTTGTTACATGGACACTTTGCCAAACCACTGCAAGGAGATAAGGAAAATACATGATCAACAAAAGGATGTGTGTTGACCATCCACTCTCGCGTAGGCATTCCGTTACTTCTCCAACCATTATACATCCAACTTCGATCATCTCCCATTTTCTCAAACTAGCTACTTCATTAACGAAATTGAGAATGTTATTCCTTAACTTTACTAAGAAAATAAAAATTATCAAGTATATGCAACATAAATCTTTTTAGATATTATTAATGCTATATATTTTCTAAGAAATGAATCAGAAATCTTATAACAATCACAAATTTTCTACGAACAGAATCACAAATATAGTTATAATAAGACCAACCACATTTCTAATAGAATTAACCAAAATACAACTACAATCAACAGGTTAATACCTGAGCTCGAGCAGGGGACGGCCGAGAGGAGCGCGTCGGCAGCGGCTCGGACGTGTGGGTGGCGGCGGCACGGGGGGCAGCACGGGCACGGGGGTTGGAGGCGCACGGGAACGGCGGCGCGGGGGCACGGGGTGCTGGCAGCCGCGCGCGGGGATGGCCGCGGGGGCGGCGGGCGCGGGCGGCGGCGCACCGGGCGGGCGCGCGTGGGGGCGCCGGGGGGCGAGGGCGACGACGGCGCAAGGGGCGTGCAGACTCGGGCGGCAACGAAAGAAAGAGAAGGTGAGCTGGACGAACACTTAGGGTCAACTCTATTTTCGTCGGCTTGGTTGTGGCCGATGAAATTAGGACTTTAATTTCGTCAGCCACAGCCAACCTGACGAAAATAAGTGCAATTTCGTCGGCTTTGGTAATCCGACGAACTAATTCAGTTGTTTTCGTCGGCTTGCCGTGGACCGACGAAAATAAATGTGGCCAAAGAATTTGAGCTGTTTTGGTGTAGTGATATCTCATCAAGTGTGGCAAAAAATATTACATATGAGCTGTCTCATAATTAAATTACTCCAGTTTCCTGTATCTAAGAGGCTATTAATCACGGGTGCCCAGACATCCTGCATTTCTTGGGAAAAAAGGACCGTTTACTGTCACTTCGTAAGAAGAGCTTCCAGCAACTGAGCAGTAGATGATCTCAGAGAAGGGGACACCGGAGAATTACCAAAGAAACCATCGTATACAGCATAATTAACAGTAGCAGATTTTATCTCTGCATCGACTTGACTTGGATCTTGATTTTCTGAAATGGAGATCTACAATAACACAAGTTAAAAGTATCAAAATCGTTCTTCTGTCTACAAAAAATCTCTACAGGTCAATTATTAAAAAAAATCTGCAAATATGGATTTCTATAAGTCTTCTTATATGCAATTATTAAAAAAACTAATGTCTGGCTAATAACTAACAAAATTACAGGTTATTATTAAATAGTTGGAGAGCTCCAAAAACTAAACAAATATAGTAAATTAAAAAATCGAGTAGCAAACAGACGTCAGCGTGAAAAGAATTGCAGTTCTCTAGCTAAGGTTGGATTAAATATCAGTTTTTTGTCAAGCTCAAGTAAACATCAAGATCTACCATTTTGAAAGTTTGACTCTAGTCAAACCATTAAGATTTACATCCTGGTAGATTAAAATATAGTCAATTGGTATGGTAAATGTTCGGTCGGGATAGCAGGAAGAACCTGTTTGTTGCCCTGCCTCTGGAGGCTCTGACTACTCTTAGGGTTCTTGCTTGATGACAATGGCTGGTACGGCTGTGCTTATATAGCCAGCCATCTAATATATCCAAACTAATCTAAACAACCTTATCTCTTAAACCAAATCTAAAACAAACTAATGAGAACTACTTCTGCCGAGCTGATAGCCTTGGGCCAGGGCCAGCTCCACTCATCGTAACATCAACCCAATAAGATTTACATCCTGGTAGATTGAAATATAGATTATGGAGCACATATAAAGGGTGCCACTGTGTTTGCCTTTTCTCATTATGCAATTCATCAGTTCTTGTACCAGTAGTGAACTAAACAAATTTACATCTGATCGAAAGAAGTTAGTAGGTCATTTCCTTTCCAATTCATCCTATCCAACATTTCAAAAAAAAATAAAAATCATCCTATCCAATTGTACAACTATCTATTGCCGTAGATGATGGAATTGGCCTCACTACCATGGCATCATGGAATAATTGCCTGTTGACCTTGTAGTTCTAAATAGTTTATGAAATCTTATCTTATAATTTAGACTAGATTCATGGAATTGATTATAACTCACCAGCATTCTTGAGGGTTCCATCCAGGTTAAATATATGCTTGTGCCCTGTTTGAGATTGCGCCCAAGAAATGTATTCTGGAACGTTGACAGGGAAGATTCTTCCTCAGCGTTTGGTTTTTTTATTTTGCGAGCAATGACATCATTCAAAGCATTCACAAAGGTCTTGCCATCAACATCTCTAACAAGAATAATACTCAATGATTTCACAACCGGTGCTGCACAATAAAAATACTAACATTAGTACATATCACACTTTCTTAAATCATTTTTTGCATTGCTAGTTGTATCTTACCTTTAAAAATGGAGTCAAAAACAGAGTTAGAATCAAAGCTCTCAATACCAATCTTTTCTTTCCATTGCTCAGTGTCAATGCCAAGTGAGTAATCCACATAGAATGCGGCAGCATATAGTTTGACAAAGAACTTATCTCTGTAACCTACAAGTGACTAAAAATCAAATTCCAAACTATAAACAATATAATAAATGCATATATTAAATCAATCTACAATAAACACATATATAGCGCAGTGTAGCCATGATATTGGGAACAGAACCAATAACTTTAAGTTGCCACAAGAAGCTGATGCCCCCCCCCCCCACCCCACACACACAAAAAAAAAACATATATTTAACCTGGCTTCTGACCTCTTTGTTTGCTGCTTAACAAAATCAGATTGTTGAGTGTCCTTTTAGCAAGAGCCAGTCTAGCCTACCAAACAAGCATAGATATAACCTGGCTGAGGTTTAATTGTGTAAGTAATCAAACAAAACTAATCAAATTAGTTCCAGAGGGCTCCACCTTTTTTCGAAAATGGAAGTTTTATTAATTTCATAAAATGTTAAATCGAGGCGCCACAACAGAACTTGAAAGCTTCCCAACCTCTGCCTGCCAGACACAACCTTACAAAAGAGTAAAAAGGAACAGGCACTGTAATGACTATAAATCCGTAGACTAAACCGCCAACCATGTGCCTGGGTAAAACATTCCTTGACCATTTGCACCAAGCGCCGGCTCCTGTTGGAGCATTGATAATAGTTTCTTTTTCTATTTTAAAAATAGTACCTTAGTTCCGCTCCTACTAGCCTTTATTGAAGGCAAATAGTGGATACCATGTTTCCACCAAGTGTCCCTGGACAGCTCCTAGAAATTCTTCCAATTGAATTCTTTTATTAGCATAGATAAGTCTATGACTCCATGGCATAGTAACTGTTCAGATACACCCTCACATCACCTAAAATGGCCAACTGGATTTCTATGGATTGTCCCCAAAGGATTAGCTCTACGACAGCTAGAATCAATAATGTGGGATTAAACCCAAATTCTCACTACTACAGGCCCTCACATTCTTCTCATTTGGTCATTGTATCAGAAAGGTAGAGCCACAACTTTTTCTGGTGCACTTTATTCTGTAGATCATCATGCAAAAAAAAAAGATTATGTCTCTCTCTGAAATAGTGTGAAGATTTGGATAAGCTTGACATGCACAATTTGGAACTTCCATTGACTTGTGTTTGTGTGGTGTGCGTCTGTGAGGGTTTCTACCCACTTTTTACTTCCTCTTCTTAAGATAAAGATACACAGCTCAATTTTGTGTTCCACCAAAAAAAAAACAATTTAGCACTATTCTACAGTTCATTGGCCAATTGGTTTGGGTCCAAAATATAAGAACCTTGCACTCGGAATCTCCAAGGCATAATTTTTAATCTTCATTTTTATTGTAGTATGCAGTGACTTTTTCTTAAAAAAGAAATAGGATATAATGGACATATCTCCTAAGAACTGAAGCTACTTGTAGAATTGCTACTCCAAGGGTGTGTCCAGTGCAGTAATTCTTTGAAAGATTCCATGACCCCGGAACCCTCCTTTGATATGTTGAGTATACCATGACTAAAAAAACAACACTTAACCTGAGTAATAACATAAGGCTCACCTTAAAATTAGATTCAATAATTCCATGAACACTAGAGTTAAGGAATAATCTGAAAACTATTAATTGGTTAGAGGCTTGAATTTCAACTTATGCCTCAGATTTTCATTCTGAGTACTCTTTTGATCAACGTAAACTATACATCCTTTCTCAACATACTATGTTTTTGGAAAATTTAAAACTTTTGTTGAATTTACTCCCTCCAACAAACTACAAATTGGTTGAGCAATTAATGAAGAAAAACTGATTATGAAATATGAATGATTCCCTGATTTCGTTAGTTTGTCCAATAAGCAAACTAACAATTGCATATTGCTAAAAAGGTTCATAATATTTTTAGATAGAAAATAAAAAATATAATCTCAATTTCAGTAGTTGTGTTGTCAAGGATATGGACAAGGACGATGCAGTACAAAATTTATTTTCATAGAGAAATGGCCAGAAAAATGTACCTGTGCCAAGTATAACCAAAGAGCCTGTGTAGCCTGGAACTATTAACTCCCGAGGAAACTTCACATTTGTTGAGCCCTCAGTAACAAAAGCATCACCAACTACAGACATAGAAAAGAACTGGGCCATTATAAAACTAAAGATACTTGAAGAGGAAAAAAAATCGAACAACAATGAATAAATAAATCATTACAGACAAATTTAAAATATAGTGCATAAAACAATTGGCATTACAAGGTGTAGTAGCCAGGAAACCAGCCAGTACTGATGACAGAGGGAGAGGATCAGGTCCTCCCAGCTCTGCGCTTAATTGAGAAGGTGGTGGAGGAAACTAAGATTCAATAGTCATGTTCCAGATTACAAGGCCGCCATATATATAGGCTGGCTCTTTGCCCCCTCTCAAGCTCTCAACGAACTAATGCATAAAACCAAATCTCTAACAAACCAATCTTGAACTAACCAAAGGCCTCCATATCTCTAACTAGATATCTGAACCAACTAACTAAATTCTAAGATAGCTAATGTGCCTTATCAGTCTGATTCTCATCCTGCACCTGGCTGGCCTTCTTCTTGCGCTGGGAGTATTTGCAGCCCCACATAACACAAGGCCTGTAATAAACTAATAACAATATGTAATATAAATCATGCATATTCATGTCTCATATGAAGACAAATAGGTTCAACTATTTTGGATATTGCTATATGCGTATACTTTACAATTTACATGGCACTCAGCTCAGGTCCAAGTGTCCAATGGTCTGAGTGTTATCAGGGGAACAGGAGAAGCAGGTATCGAGATATGAGCATGCGCGACAAAAATTCTTCTTGTACTTAATAGCGTGGCAGCCCTCAAGGACCAGAAATTATATGAACTACATGCATTCCTAGTTAACATGTGAATGCAAATAAAAGAAAGAAAAAGTAAAGAGGTATCATTCTCAATTGAACCTTCCTCCACCTTAAAACTATCGGAATTTTTGCATCCAATCCCTAGGACACTGGTTGCTGGCATTAATTATCTAGCATCAGAGAGGTGAGCTGAAATTTAGAGTAAGAGAAAGTAGATCCCATAGTATTAAGAAGGTACTGAAATGTGGAAGAACTTACAAACACAGTACTCAAAGCCAGTTTGGAACGTTGACAAGAAAAATGGTACACACCAGAAGTTATATGGTCGGCGTAAATGTGTGTACCACATGTCAGATGAGCTGGCATATTTACAAGAGAATATAAAGGTATCTTAATTTGAAGGTGCATGTGCAGTTAAGCTTTCTGGTAACAGAGTACATCATTACGATAAGTTAGTATCTTCTATGGATCTGGCTACTATACCATAAAATACCATGTTAAATATCATAAATAAGTATGGTGATACACCAGTATACACATATAGAGATACCTAAAATAGTTAGTTTTCATGTCCTCACATTAGACATGATATTTTTTTTTCAAGACGAGGCTCAACCCCATTTTCATTTATGCAACAGAAGTTCAGGATACAGACCAGAGCAAGACAGGGAAGAAGCCTACATAAAGAGAAAGAAACCCAGGATTCCTCACTTTAGGCATGATATCCAAGGTTCAAATTACATTATTCTTGGATGTGTTAGGTTATCATGCATATGCAAAACAGACGAATGACTGTAATAACTGATAGTGGTAACCTAGTATCACAAGATCAAGTAATTAAAAATGACTATTGTACATACAAAAAAAAAACTTGTTCATGGAACTCCTATCTCCTGATATGTTGATGGTCATGATAAGCTAAATACCATGTTCTGATCTCCTGATATTTTTTTCTCTCTATTAATTGGATAGCCATTTCCTCCATGTTGGCAATGCATCACAAGTACTAACTTCAAATTGTTTGCTGTACTTTGGGAAACATGAACATTTGTGATCGGATTACAGTGCGCAGGTCTTGTGACCGCCACTGAACCTTTATTTTCTAAGCCAACTGTCCGTCCATCATGCCCTGCCATTTTTTGCCGATTGGCTCCTAACTTCATATAATTTCTTTGAGATACGATGATGCCCACAAGAACCCCAATTAATTGTAAGGTCATTGTAGAACACAAAATCACACGATGGAGCCCCTGATTAGGAGTTGGAGTGACAGCCCAGTTGGTCATGGTGTTAGCTATCATTCTGCGCAAATGTAATCCTATAAATCCCCAGTGAATGGGGCAGGTAGTGTGTGTGTGTGTGTCCGTTGTATGGCTATATTGGCCTAACTCTCCTTATCTTAATGCAATGATATGCAGCTCTCCTGCAAATTCGAGAATTTACTCAAACATAAGTTTGTACTCTCCCAAACATTCCATTGTCCAACGAAAGCAATTACATTAGCGCAATTTTGAAACATAAGAGACCAAACTTCAATTTCACAACATAGTTCAGACTGCACATTGCAGGCAAAATTAGGCAGCAAAACTTGAGGCGAAAACAACGAGACAATTAACAGGAAACCTCACCTGCACCGCCTCCAGTCGCAAGAGCGACTGGCAGCCGCCGCGCGGCGCTGCGCGTGAAGCGGCAGGCTAATTGGCACGCGGAAGGCACCTGCACGCCGCCGAGCGGAAGGTGGCGCGTGCAGTCACGACGGCAGGAGCCGGCGGTGTCCCTCGCGAAAGCCGGGGACGTCCTCGCGGAAGAAACGACTGACGCCAAGCTCATCCTACGGCGGCGCTGCCCGCCCGGCGTTCCGAAACTGGACTGGAGTTTGGAGGTGGAGTGGGGGAACTGGAGAGCACTGTATGATAGCGAGGCGATGCACACGGGACCGGCCACGTGGCCTTATCCGCCAGTTCACAAGGTGTGCATAACTAAGTAGCGGATGGAGCTGTAGAATTAACAGTAGGATTCATCAAAGCATGGTTAATAAATAATAACACAGCCAACAGTAGGCTGTATGTTTTGACCACATTATATACAGCCACTAAAAGTCTACTTTTCTAGTAGTGCAACTATAGACGTAGACTAAATCATTAATGTCTAGCTCATCTTGTTTTATCACAAAAATTTCTAAGCCAGCAGCCCGCCCCCACCTCTCTCCTCTTCTCGCTCTCATCATATATCTTGTGGAATTCAATGGAACGGCTTGACCCCTTTGGATGCAGGTGATGTTCATTATATAGTCCGGACGAGAGAGTCCGATTAGGATACAAGGATGTCTCCTAGAAGGAGAGCATTACATGAGCAAGTATTACACATGTAGGACATGGAGCCCGTATCATACTACACATATATCTCTACAGCCCCCCGCAATCTCAACGTGCACAGCTATCAGCCACATGCAACGTTGAGATGGTGCCTGAATTCTTGTAACCGGCGCACAGGTTGAGATTTCGTGAATCCGTCGGCCACTTGATCAGCAGAAGAAATAATGCGTATATCCAATTGCTTTTGAGCAACTCGTTCTCGCACAAAATGGTAATCAACCTCGATATGCTTGGTTCTAGCATGGAACACCGGATTGGCGGACAAATAAGTGGCACCAATATTATCACACCATAAGATAGGTACCTTTGATTGCGGAACTCCTAACTCATCGAGAATAGATTGAACCCATATAATCTCAGCGGTAGCATTAGCATTAGCAAGTGCTTTGCAATCGGCCTCAGTATTGGACTTTGAGACTGTGGCTTGTTTCTTTGCTTGCCAAGATATAAGATTGGCACCAATAAATACTGCAAAACCACCGGTGGATTTTCGATCATCAGAGCAACCAGTTCAATCAACATATGAGAAGGCACTAATAACATTAGAAGAAGACCGAACAATCTTTAAGCCATAGTTGATAGTGCCACTAATATACCGAAGAATCCGCTTCACTGCAGTATAACGAGCTGATGTTGGATAATGTAAATATTGACAGACTTTGTTGACAGCAAAAGCTATATCCGGCCGAGTTAGAGTTAAGTATTGTAAGCCGCCCGCAATACTTCTATATCTGGTTGCTGTCTCACTGTCCAAAGGATATCCAAGATGAACAGCTAGTTTCTCCGAGAGGGCCATAGGCATGTGCATTGATTTGTAGTCCTTCATTCCAGCTTTATGAATCAAATCCTTAGCATACTTTGTTTGAGTAAGCAAAAGTTCACCTGAACACTCCGACACCTCAATGCCCAAAAAATAGTGTAGAATGCCAAGATCTTTAAGGGCAAAATCATCCCGTAGATTAAGCAAGAGCTGATCTATGGCCACAGCACTAGAACTCACTATGATGATATCATCAACGTAGATAAGAAAATAGATAATAACATCACCTTGTTTAAAGAAAAATAAGGACGTGTCGGCCTTTGATCCATGGAACCCAAGCTCATGTAACTTGTTACTCAAACAAGAAAACCAGGCCCTCGGAGCCTGTTTTAAGCCATAAAGAGATTTGTCGAACTTGCACATATAATTGGGAAAAGCTTTGTCCGGTTGCTTCATATAAATAGAACACCATAACACCACGTAGAAACGCATTCTGAACATCTAGTTGCCGTATACTCCATTGATTTAACACAGCTAGCGATAAAATAAGAGGGATAGTAGTAGCCTTCACCACATGACTAAATGTATGTTCATAATCCAGGCCATATCTTTGCTTAAAACCTTTTGCAACAAGACGTGCTTTATAGCGATCGATAGTACCGTCAGCTCTTCGTTTTACTTTATATACCCATTTGCAGTCAATGACATTCTGTGCCGTCGTGGGAGGAACCAAATGCCAAGTATGATTTCTCATTAGAGCATCAAATTCAGTATCCATTGCCGTTGTCCAAGCATCAGACTTAAGTGCATCACGCAAAGAAGCCGGTTCAGAAATTTCAGTGAGCAAATCATACCGAACTATACCATCAGTAAAAAATCTTGGCTTGCTAATATTGTCTTGCAAACGTGTGCACGGCCGACCAGGCGAAATCCGAATAGAACCATGAATGGGACGTGGAGGACCAGGCGGCGGAGGAAGGCGCCGTGATGATGACTCAACAACAGGATCAAGCGGTGATTCAGAAACGACCGCATCCGATCTTTGCAGCTCGGGAGGAAGCACTGGAGTAACCACAGAAGGTCCTGGTACAAGCAGCTCGGTAGGTGAGGATTGCAGCGGAGGTGACGGCACGGGATCCTCCGGGACGGGTAGCATAGCCGGATTGAGAGAGGCTAAATCCTCTTGTGTTGGCATCTGATTCACCTGATCAACTCCGGAGTTAGCATCCAGATCAACATCAGAGACCGCGCCAGATGCATCAGGGATCCCAGAAGAGGAAG
This sequence comes from Panicum hallii, assembly GCF_002211085.1. Taxonomy (NCBI): domain Eukaryota; kingdom Viridiplantae; phylum Streptophyta; class Magnoliopsida; order Poales; family Poaceae; genus Panicum; species Panicum hallii. Next base: position 23,488,268 of record NC_038042.1, read on the forward strand.
GTGCTTGTCCGGAATCAGCCAAAGAAGGAAAGGTCACCAATCGTGACATATTAGGCTGTGCGTTGGAACCTGGATCATCAAAACAAGACACATATGGCTCGGGTAAAGTGTTAGACACGTTACTAAAACTATGAGTCATGTCCCCATCATGATTTATCAAATGTGAAGCCAAAAGAAGTATGTCCTGTTGGAGACGAGTGCCAGCATTAGAGTGAAGTTGTGCAAACGGAAATATGTCCTCATGAAAGACTACATCACGAGAAATATATACATGGCCAGTGGAGATGTCTAAACACTTATAGCCCTTGTGAAGATTACTATACCCAAGAAACGCACATCGTTTTGAATGAAATTGAAGTTTATGGGTATTATATGGGCGAAGATTAGGCCAACATGCACAACCAAAGACACGAAGAAAGGAATAATTTGGTTGTTGACCAAATAGTCGTGTGAGAGGAGTAGAGAAGTCAATAACACGACTAGAGGTGCGATTGATGAGATATGTGGGAGTTAAAAAGGTTTCGTCCCAAAATTTGAGAGGCATGGATGCTTGTGCAAGAATAGCAAGACCAACTTCAACAATATGTCGGTGTTTACGTTCAGACGAGCCATTCTATTGATGAGTGTGAGGACAGAAGACATGATGGGAAATCTCAACTTTTGAAAAAAAGAGTTAAGTGGATAAGTATAACCAACTAACCCTACCTCCAGACTATATAAGGCGGTTAGGGAACCCCTCCAAAAACACAAGTTACACGCAATATGCAAAACCACTACTACTGCCACACCCATCATGCGGCCATGTCCAAACCCCCCTTCATCGCCGGTCGGGGGGGGGGGGGTTTGGATCAGGGTCCACAGTGATGGGGTAAAACTCGATGATAACTATGTTTATAGCTGGAGCCATAATCGAGTCCACCCCCACCGAAGATGCTGTTGAACGCCACGAGCATGTTGCCATACCGCTGCACGGCATTGGACGCGAGCGTGGTGGTACAGCCACTGCCATTCCTAGTGTCACCAAAAAGAACAGAGCCACGACCACCGCGAGCTCTCCAACGCCACTTGTGACCAACAACCGCCCAACGAGCGCAGGGGAGTGGATGCCTTATAGTCCCTAGTGGGGGTAGGAACACGGACGTGCCTCCACCAGTGGCACCACCCTAGGAGGTAGGCATTCTTTTGGTCACTCCTATAAGGCCCTATTGTGTATGTTCTAGCAGTCAGCCTAGAACCCTACCCGTTTAGTTACCGGCAGTCACATCCTTGTGATGGCTGCCACCATTGTTTCCAAGGTTGATGCTAGGTAGGTGACCACCATCGGCAGCCAGCTCTGCCTCCTGGTTAGGCTTGAGATCTTGAACATCCAGGATGATGATCATAGCCTTGAAGCATAGGCAGGGCTGGTCAATTGTGGCCATGGCTGGTATCGGTGCAGCCATGATCTTGCGCACTGGCAGGTGGTCTGAGTGGATACAACCCACCGTTAGAAATCGATGATTGCAGCATTGTCATCATCATGTTTGACTCCATTAACACCACCAGGAAGTCCTCAGGGTAGTGCTGGTGGATTAGGAAGCACCCCAACTTAATCTCAAGCTTGTCCTCCAGGAATCTTTGCACATCCGTCAGCAACACCCTCATCATCATGTCCGAGTCCATGAAAAACAGCAGGAAGTCCTCAGGGTAGTGTTGCTAGATGAGGAAGACCCCACCTTAATGTGAAGCTTGTCCTCTATGAACCTCCACACATCAGTTAGAGACATCGCCTGCTTCATCGACCAACGGCCATTACCATTTGATGAGCCCCGACGGGTACGAGGGAGCCCGATCTTTCGATGAGAGATGGTGGTGGTGTGGATTTGGTGGAGGCCGACGTTGGCTGCCTGACTACCACAACCAAGATGGTGTGGCGCCTTGAGCGATAGGTACACCGTCTCCTGATAACTAAGATTTGGGGTGGAGGTCGATGTTGTGCTACCCGACTACAACAACCACAAGGGTGATGTGCCTTAAGATAGTTACACGGGCTCCGGTTGTTGCTGTTCTTGCCGTGCCAAGAACAGCCTTGAACCTGCAAACAATCGAAGAACAAGCAAACACTCATGAATTCGATAGAAGGTGGGGTTCTGATACAAGTATTCGGGTGGTCCAGCCGACACACGCGTTTACAAGGAAGTAGCAGCAGCTAACTTACATCAAACAAAACCCAAGTTCTTTTTGTGGCTACTACTTGCTTAAATAGAAAGGAATACTAGATACACAGGATGTAGTCATGAGGCTTCCTCAGGAGTTTCTGGACGTTTCGTATTTGATCTGCCATTGATTCTTGATCCATTGGAAAGTACACGAAGAGATCTTTCCAACAAGCATTTATTTGCTTTAAACAACCTTGGGAGTTGAAAGATATGGCCCCTTGAAACTGGTACTTGCTGCAGTTACGAAAGTCCCTTCGGGTTTAGCAGTTTTAATTGCATTGTTCCATTCTCCACTCCTAGCTGGTTCAACTCCCAAGCACCTAAGAATAATAAAGTCATCGCAAGGCTTTAATAGTACTCCATTTAATAGTACTCCATTTGAGGAAGAATTAATTTGAACAGCTAGAAATGAGTTCACCTGATAATTAAGTTCACGTGCACAGGCCCGTGTCATTGGTCCTGGTTCCACTATAAGTGGTGAAGGGGCTGTCGTTGTGGTTGTATCAATGGCAGTGATGTCCTCATCATCCTCCCCTTCTTGCAATAGAGTCATCCTCGACTCTAGCGTGTCCTCCTCACCCATGTATGGCTTCAAATCTGCAATGTTAAAAGAGGGACTAACGCCAAAATCTGCAGGCAACTCAATTTTTATGCATTGTCATTAATTTTGTGAAGTACTTTGAAGGGTCCAGCAGCTCGAGGTAGCAACTTAGACTTTCTCAAATCAGGGAATCTATCCTTTCTCAAATGTACCCAAACTAAATCACCAGGTTGAAAGGTAACATGCTTTCTACCCTTGCTACCTGCTTGTTTATACTTAGTATTCATGGCCTCAATGTTTGCTTTAGTTTGCTCATGCATCTTAATAATCAGTTCAGCACGGCAAGATGCATCAAAATTCAATTTTTCTGATGGTGCAATGGCCAAAAGATCAATGGGAGCACGAGGAATAAAACCATACACAATCTCAAAAGGGCACAATTTAGTCGTAGAATGCAACGAACGATTGTATGCAAATTCAATATGAGGCCAACATTCTTCCCACAATTTGATGTTATGTTTAAGAACAGCTCTCAGCATGGTAGATAAACTACGGTTCACAACTTCGGTTTGTCCATCGGTTTGAGGGTGACAAGTAGTAGAAAAGAGCAATTTAGTTCCCAACTTAGCCCACAAGGTTTTCCAAAAGTGACTAAGAAATTTGGCATCCCGATCTGAGACAATAGTATTTGGTACCCCATGCAAACGAACAACGTCACGAAAGAACAAGTCAGCAATATGGGTAGCATCATCAGTTTTGTGACATGGTATAAAGTGTGCCATTTTAGAAAATCTATCCACAACAACAAAAATGCTATCCCTCCCCTTTTTTGTTCTAGGCAGTCCTAAAACAAAGTCCATTGAAATATCCTCCCATGGAGTACTAGGAACAGGGAGAGGCATGTATAAACCATGCGGATTGAGATGGGACTTAGCTTTTTGACAGGTGGTGCAGCGAGCAACAAACCACTCCACATCTCTTCTCATCTTTGGCCAAAAGAAATGGCTAGCTAGGACGTCTTCTGTCTTCTTCACACCAAAGTGTCCCATCAACCCACCGTCATGCGCTTCCTGCAATAGTAACATACGCACAGAACCATCTGGAATGCATAATTCGTTAGACCGAAACATAAAGCCATCAGTGACAACAAACTTGTTCCATGTTCTCCCTACTTTACATTGCAGCAGCACATCTTTGAAATTAGCATCAAAAGCATATTGTTCCTTTATTGTTTCCAAGCCAAAGATCTTAAAATCAAGTTGGGATAGCATAGTATATCGACGAGACAAGGCATCCGCAATGACATTATCTTTTCCTTTCTTATGTTTGATGACATAAGGAAATGACTCAATAAATTCTACCCACTTGGCATGTCTACGGTTCAGATTGGTTTGGCTCCTAATATGTTTCAAAGATTCATGATCAGAATGTATAACAAATTCTTTAGGCCATAAGTAATGCTGCCATGTTTCCAAAGTTCGAACTAAAACATATAATTCTTTATCATAAGTGGAATAGTTCAAACTAGCCCCACTCAGTTTCTCACTAAAATAAGCAATAGGCTTCCCCTCTTGCAACAAGACACCTCCCAACCCAATACCACTAGCATCACATTCCAATTCAAAAGTTTTATTGAAATCTGGTAATTGGAGAAGGGGTGTATGAGTTAACCTGTCCTTCAAAGTCTCAAATGTAACCTCTTGCGCCTTGCCCCAGGTAAAAGGAGCACCCTTCTTTGTAAGCTCGTGCAGCGGGCCTGCTATGGTGCTAAAGTCCTTCACAAAGTGGCGATAGAATCCAGCAAGCCCGAGGAAGCTTCTGACTTGTGTGACCATTGTAGGAACCGGCTAGCTCTGTATCGCCTCTACCTTGGCTTGATCAACTTCAATTTCCTGCGGTGTAACAACATAGCCAAGAAAAGAGACTCTATCTGTGCAAAAGGTGCACTTGTCAATGTTACCAAATAAGCGTGCATCACGTAAAGCATTAAAAACAGCACGCAGATGATCAAGATGCTCTTCTAGAGTTGTGCTATAGATCAAGATGTCATCAAAGTAGACTACCACAAATCTTCCAATGAAAGCACGTAAAACTTCATTCATTAATCTCATGAAAGTGCTAGGTGCATTAGTGAGGCCAAAAGGGATGACTAACCACTCATACAAACCGAACTTGGTTTTAAATGCTGTTTTCCATTCATCTCCTAGCTTCATGCGAATTTGGTGGTATCCACTACGCAAGTCAATTTTAGAGAAAATCATCGAGCCACTAAGTTCATCAAGCATATCATCTAACCTAGGGATGGGATGACGATATCTTATGGTAATGTTATTAATTGCTCGACAATCTACACACATGCGCCATGATCCATCTTTCTTTGGAATCAAAAGAACAGGAACGGAGCAAGGACTAAGGGACTCACGCACATAACCTTTGTCGAGTAATTCCTGTACTTGTTGCTGAATCTCCTTGGTCTCCTCCGGGTTGATCTAGTATGGCGCTCGGTTTGGCAAGGAAGCCCAGGGATAAGGTCAATCTGATGTTCAATCCCTCTCATTGGTGGCAGCCCGGGTGGCACTTCTTGTGGAAACACATCAGCATATTCCTGCAAAAGATTACTGACAGTAGGAGGCAAAGTAGATGGTACGTCGTGAAGTGAGAACAAAGCCTCTTTGCAAACAAACACATAGCAGATTGCATCATCATCATTTAATTCAAGCAAGTCAGATTTGGAAGCAAGGTAACAAGCACTTTTCAATTTTATTTCATTCATCCTTGCATGAGCAGATTTAGATTTGTCATTCTTAAGTTGCTTCGATTCCTTTGCAACACCCAGATTTTCAGTTTGAGTAGATTTCTTGTTTTTCTCTTTGCCGGCTCTAGCAACTTCATCCCGCAAAATAGCATCGGGAGACATAGGGTGTAAAACAAACTTCTTCTCATTATGCATGAAAGAGTATTGATTTGATTTACCATGATGCAAAGTATCCTTATCAAATTGCCAAGGTCTACCAAAAAGCATAGAGCAAGCTTGCATAGGTACAACATCACAATCAATGTGGTCATGGTATGAACCAATTGTAAATTCCACTCGAACCATACGTGTTACCTTAAGCTTACCACTGTCGTTGAACCATTGGATGTAGTAGGGATGCGGATGTGGAAGTGTTTTCATCCCAAGCTTCTCTACCATGGTGGTGCTTGCGAAGTTGTTGCAGCTTCCTCCATCAATAATAATGCGACATGATCGTTCCAAAATAACACACTTAGTTTGGAACAGATTGTGTCGTTGGTTCTGTTCAGCTTGACTCATTTGGGTACTCAAGACACGCCTGACAACAAGACTCTCGTAGTGTTCAGCATGTTCAGCCCCAATGTGCTCTTCATCATCATTCCCCTTTCCTGCATCTTTGGCAGCAAGCATGGCATATGTTTCATCATCTAAATCACTAGCTGATGAGTACTCACCATTTTCTCATACGATCAGCACACGCTTGCTTGGGCAGTCCTTTCGTACGTGCCTGAATCCTTTGCATTGGAGGCATTGGATGTCCTTCATTCTCCCAGTGGAAGCGAGAGAAGAAGATGTTTTGGCTGCAGCTTGGGTGGATCCTTTCACCGTATCGGTAGCGCGGGGAGGTGCTGATTTTGATGTAGTCGTGGACAGCAGATTGGAAGCGTCTCCATGAAAATTATGGTTAGAGCCAGTGGCACTTGTGCGGGGCTGCCACGAGGTAGTCCGACCTGCAGGAGTTCTTGTGTGTCGTCCCTGCACTTCTCTTTCAGCCTTACAAGCAAGATGAAATAAGCGAGTGACGTTAGTATACTCCTTGTAAGCTAATATATCCTGAATTTCTCTAGTCAAACCACCCAAGAACCTAGCCATTGTAGCCTCTTCATTTTCTACTAGATAGTACTCCTCAACAGATTTATTACCTTGTAATTCTTGATAGTACTCCTTAACAGATTTATTACCTTGTCTAAGCTGTTGTAATTTATGCAACAAGTCACGAGCATGATAGGAAGGAACAAAATGATTACGCATGATTCTTTTTAAAGCATTCCAAGTTTGTGGTATGGTAGCTGGATTTTTAGTTTGATACTCATGCCACCAAACAGAAGCAAAATCAGTGAATTCACTAGTGGCAGCTCTAACCTTTTTATCATTAGAAAATTCATAGCATGCAAATTTTTGATCTACTGACAACTCCCAAGTCAGATATGCATCAGGATCATATTTCCCATCAAAAGGTGGTATGGAGAATTTAACTCTGCAGAGGGAATCATCATTGGCACGTACCTCACGTCGTGGAGCTCGACCACCCATACCATGATGGTTGCGACGTGGCTGCCATCGATACCTAAAAGATTGGTCATCAAGCTCAGTGTCCGCTAAATACTCCATTTCGTCATCTCTTGCAATGCTGCTAATGGAGTTGTGACCGTCATCATCACGTCGTTCCCTCTCTTCACGCCCAGCTTGCTCCATCCTTTCTAATTCGCTCAATGCTTGCTGCAAGAGAGGTGTTAATAGCCTCAGCTGTTCTCTCCAATGTGGTCAGCTTGTTGTTGGCCTCAATCTGCGCCATCTCTACTTGACCAATGCGCTCATTGGTGACTTGAACATCCTCATTGAGGGCTTCGCTGTGCATCCTTACTTGGCGTTCAAAATGCTGAATGATGCCTCTCGTACGTGGTGAATGCGAAGGCAACTCAGTCGCATCAGCTGACATGGTTAGTACACAAAAGAAGTACAAAAGCAAGCAGATTAAACGTAACAGTTGCTAGGAGGTGGTACGACGCAAACACTTCCTCACTAGCAAGAAATCAAGCTCTTACAAGTTCTTACCAAGTGATGCAGGAGGCGCCGGCAGTCAGCAAGAACACCAACAAACGGTGACTGCAAGCACAACCTAGTGGTGTTGTAGATAGTTTTGTGGAGTTGTAGGTGGCTACTAAAACAATTGCACAAGAAACAGCTATTACCACGTTAGTTCACAACGATTTGAATAAACGTTCAACTTGGTACTGTGCTGGTTCTAATCCAAACCGTGGTAGAGACGCGAGCCGTTTACACAAAGAGCATCATCAAAACACTGAAAATAGCAAGCTGAATTGCGAAACTTAGAAGTGAAGGTCACACAGCTGACAAACGATCTTTCTTGTTCCACTTGGAATCTGTATTTACCAATTTTAATTAGTGCGGCTTTTCTTTTTGCACATGCCTTTTTCTTGCTGATCCGTACGGTTTTTTTTGCACTTGCCTTTTTCCCTTTCTTGGTTATCAATCAGCAGATTAGAGTAATGAGGGGGAAAAATTGCAACTTCAGCTAGAGAACGAAGATGGAGATAGAACAAAGTGGCACGAACTCGAAACTCTAGCGGTGAAAAACTTAGGACCAGCAACTCGACACAAAGAAGCAACCGCGAAATCAACAAGCCGAGAGCAAAGTAGTAAAGCAAAGGCTCAAAATGTTTTGGGATTTTCGGCTCTAAATATATCTTTTGGCAAAACTGGACTGTAGGTAAATAAAGAACAAAAGAGAAGGAAATCTCTCACCGATCAACCTGAAATCTGATACCACTTGATGAGCCCCGACGGGTACGAGGGAGCCCGATCTTTCGATGAGAGATGGTGGTGGTGTGGATTTGGTGGAGGCCGACGTTGGCTGCCCGACTACCACAACCAAGATGGTGTGGCGCCTTGAGCGACAGGTACACCATCTCCTGATAACTACGATTTGGGGTGGAGGTCGACGTTGTGCTACCCGACTACAACAACCACAAGGGTGCTGCGCCTTAGGATAGTTACACGGGCTCCGGTTGTTGCTGTTCTTGCCGTGCCAAGAACAGCCTTGAACCTGCAAGCAATCGAAGAACAAGCAAGAACAAGATAACAACCAAACACTCATGAATTCGATAGAAGGTGGGGTTCTGATACAAGTACTCGGATGGTCTAGCCGACACACGCGTTAATAAGGAAGTAGCAGCAGCTAACTTACATCAAACAAAACCCAAGTTCTTTTTGTGGCTACTACTTGCTTAAATAGAAAGGAATACTAGATACATAGGATGTAGTCACGAGGCTTCCTCAGGAGTTTCTGGTTCGGTTCCTAACAAAGATGGTATAAGGTGTATGTGCATTGATTGTCGAGCTATTAATAACATAACCATCTGTTATCGTCACCCTATTCCTAAATTTGATGACAAGCTTGACGAATTTAGTGGTGATGTTATTTTTATAACGATTGATTTGGGTAGCGGGTGCAACGAAATAAGAATGAAATTGGAAGATGAATGAAAAACTGCTTCTAATTTTTTTAGGATTATATGAGTGGTTAGTAATACTTTTTGATTTAACTAATTGTGGAGGATATACCCTTTGGTAGTACAAGGAAGGCAGAAGGTAAGATCGACTAGGACTCCTAAAAAATAGTTGTAATCTACTAGGACTCCTATATTGTAACCGACTAGAAGACTTGCCATGTAGCCCTACCCTTCGGAGTATGTAAGGAGGGGCAAGGGTACCCATAGGAGAGGAGGAGGGACAATAGAGATTAGACAACTGAGAAAACCTAAACCCTAGAATCAACACAACACTACAACACATGACGAAGGGTATTACGCCGACTTGGTGACCTGAATCTGTCTAAGAGGCTCGTGTCCCTCGCTCTTGTGTTGCCATCAATCTCAGGTCTCACGATCCCCTTGAACAAATCTACCACCGTGGGTATCCCTCTTGGTGGACTGCCAGCATAAACACCGACAGTAGGCGCGCCAGATATGGGACGCCGATGCGGGATTCATCCTGATGTGTGGCCTCTATGTCTATGCACAAGGTATACATTCAAAAATCAGTTTTTTTCATTGATCTGTAGAGTATTGTTCGGAAGAGCATGGAAGGCTCAGTTATTTAGACTAATTAGTTGCTCATGTTATCCCATTATTTTTTGTTTGATTTGTATCATTGTATGACTGTATATCATCCAGGAAATCATATCTTAGTGTTTGGCACATGAGCTGGACCAAGCCAAGCCGAGCTGACTTTTCTACTCGTTTAGGTATCAAGCTGAGTCGAGCCAACTCGTTATCTTAACAAGCCGAGCCGGCTCATTATGTAGCCCTATCCGAAGCACAACTGCCAGATCTTTGATGATTCGATCCATCACAGTAGTGTAACTTCACCTGGAAGGTCATCTTCTCAATTAAGGTTTCCATATCACCAATTTGGTTGGTGCAACAAAAGGCAACTCCCATACCAAGAAGTTGGGCTAAAGCAAAAAGTGCACGATCTTATGTAATATAGCTTTGGATGATGGATTGCTTGCTGCATATGTTGATCGCAGCTTGTCTTTCCCTCCTTAGTCCTTATACATAGCTACTGCTTAGTGCTGTAGCTTGGGAGCTACAAACATGCATTCAGGGATTTTTATCTCTGAACTTTGTACTGTGTTTATAACATTTTAATATATTTGAAGTTGTAAAAAAATATCTGGAATCAAGATTCTGATGACAGCTTCAGCAGGTACCTGTTTGTCTTTATATGTCAAATAACGGTGCTTTCCCAATTAATAGCTCTGGAGGGTTTGTACCAGACGATTAAAAACAAAACAGTCTGTTGTTCCAAATGGCAGACGTGTTTTGTTCTGCCATTTGTAATAGTCTTGGAAAGCACCTTCCTCAGTCTGACGCTAACAGGAGGGATTATTACTGAGCCGAAGAAACTTATTTTTCGTTTGTTTTCTGTCCTTATAAGTGTAATAAGGTAGCACATGTTTTAACGACGTTTGGATGTAAATATTGTTAAGGACTTAGATAATCACAGTATTAAGTTCCAAAAGAGATAAATAATGACAAGAATAAATAAAAACAAGCATGCATAGAACGAACGAGCTCGTAGCTTGGTGGCTGAGCTGCTGGTTGTAGTGTCCGCCCACGTTCGGACCTGGCTCAGCACGGGTTTTCGCACAAGGGGTTGTGCCCTATAATAATCTCCTTAAGCCTCTCTTGCATGGTGCAACAAAAGAAATGCGATGGGCTTCTTGTCTGCGGAGACAAAAGGATGGTTAAGTGTGAGTGCGGTGCATGTGTTATACATGTGTAGTATTTTTTCTCTGTCCATAACATAGTTTGGAGGATTGCAAACCATCTCCATATTTATGTTGATCATTCTATCTCTCCACTATCAAGATGAAATTAAGGTCTGTACCACTCCTTGTACCACTCCTAATACATATATATAGATCCGTGAAATTTATTAAAATTTCTAAATTTACTATTGGATCAAGTCCAAAATTCCAGCAAACACAGTAGTGACTCATGCTGGACGCGGCATGGCACGCCATCAGTCGTGAAGGACTTGGTGACGGGGTGATATTATTGCATCCATGGTTCAATCTCTACTATTTTTAAAGTATATAATAATTTTTTGTCCGTCAATCGGAATCCAGATAAATTAATTGGAATCCTAATCGGAACCTAGACAAATCAATCAGAATCCGGACAATCAATACCTGACGCGATCACGGCATGGCCTGTACACGGAGTGAAAGAGCACAAAATTAGTGGTCTCGTATAGGTTGGGGTAAATTTTATATTACCCTAGCAATGGACGGGCGCCTTGCTAGTAAAATATTTATTTGTGATAGGGTCTATAGCCTAGTGGTTACAAGAGTTTCAGTAGCACCTTAGGCTCTGGTATTTTAGGATTTAACGGTGTTGTGCTTTCATTGGTATTAAAAAATGCATATAGGGGTAGGATTTGCGTACGTGTGTCTATATGGCCATATAATGAGTTTGCGTGCTTTATTAGTGTCTGAGTTATACTGTGTAATTGAAAAACGTAAAATATTTATTTTTTTAAAAAATATCGTAATATCCCGTTGGTATTAAAGTTATGTTGGCGACTTGGCGTAGTGATGCCTGCCTACACGTCGACATCGGCCAAAGTAAGCAGCCCCGAAGAAGTTCGGCAGCCACCGCGGTCACATCACTTCGAAGTTATGAAGTCCAACCGTTTCTTTCAGGCTGCAGGTCCTCCGGCTGTCGTCCCGACGCATGTCCGGCTGAAACCGTTTCGAAGAACATATGACACCGACACCGGCTTCTTAGCTTGACCGGAGGCGAAGATGAACCATCCAACACAACCATGAACCATCCTCACTGTTCATGGTCCGGGTCATCGCGCAGCCCCCCACGAGAAAGCCGCGCCACCACTTCGCCGAGATCCTGCAACATCGCCCGGCACCGAAGCATCCCACCTGCCCCCACTACATGCACGCTGTTTTATCATCACACCATCGCTTTACTTCACTCCATAGATTACCAACTCGCATGCCCACTCTCGCCATCCCTTCCTCTCTCCTGCTCACCCTCCGCCTCCTCGCCGCCCGGACGTTCTCCACCTCCGCCGCCTCCGGCTACTCCACCACCACCGTCAAGGTATTCTCGTCTCGCCTGGTCGATTGTGAGGCTTGATTGTTTGCTCCTCTTCCTAGCTGCTGGCGTTATTGACTCTTGGACTTTTGGATCCATGTGCTCTGTCTCCTTGCTGCTCGTCAGATGGCGCGGTCGGCGCTGGACGAGGTCACCGATACCGGCGCCTTCGACCGGTCGCCGTCCACCTTCCGGAGCTCCGTGTCCAGCGACGCCTCCGCCAGGTTCCCCGCCGTGCCGGGGCGGTACCACCTCTATGTCTCCTACGCGTGCCCCTGGGCGTCCCGGTGCCTCGCCTTCCTCAAGCTCAAGGGCCTCGACCACGCCATCGGCATCACGGTAAGTGGATGTGAACGGATCTCATGTTTCGCTCGCTCAACCATCCATTAATTTGAGTTTCTTGTACGGAATCGTAGGCCGTGAAGCCCATCTTTGAGAGGACCAAGGAGACCGACGACCATCTCGGGTGGGTGTTCCCCACCACCACAGACGAGGAACCCGGCGCCAAGCCGGACCCCTTCAACGGTGCTAAGAGTGTCAGGGAGCTCTACGAGATTGCCAGCCCGAGCTATGCCGGGAAGCCAAGTGTCCCCGTGAGTCTCAATTTTGAAGAACGCCCCCATCTGTTTTCAGCAGGCACAACAATTGAACTGATTTTACTGTTCCATTTGCAGGTCCTCTGGGACAAGCAGCTGAAGACGGTGGTGAACAACGAGAGCTCCGAGATCATCCGGATGTTCAACACCGAGTTCAACGACATCGCCAGGAACCCAGGGCTGGACCTCTATCCAGTTCTACTCCGGGCATCCATCGATGACATCAATGAGCTGGTCTACGACGCCATAAACAATGGCGTGTACAAGTGTGGCTTTGCCAAGAAGCAGGGGCCATATGACGAGGTAGTACATTGATCGATTATGATTTATGGGAGACAGGGTTTGGTCAAACAGGTTCCCAATTCTGACCGGATCTTGTGTGGTCAATAATTGTAGGCTGTGACAAGATTATATGAGGCTCTGGACAAATGCGAGGAGATTCTTGGCAAGCAACGGTATATATGTGACAACCAGCTGACGGAAGCTGATATTCGCCTATTTGTGACCCTTATACGATTTGATGAGGTACTACAAATTATTCTGTATCTGTAGTGATGCTACATTTTCGCCATGCCTTAGTTGAACTGAGCAACTGTGTTAAACTAGTGAGCATCTTTTAAATAAAAAATTCATCAGAACACTTCCACCCGTGATTTGGTTACTGTTGTGTTTGTATTTCTTTCTTATTCAGGCCGTCATTTGTATATTGCATAGAAATATTATACGGTGTATTATTAGATATTATACTGGACATTGCAATATTAACAGTTCCCACTAGTAAAAACAATAGTCTTAGCTGTTCTACCATTAGACATTATGCAGAATATTAAAAGAATTTTGGAAGGGTAAGGCTATCTAGGAATTCCCGTCCCCTGACCCCACCTTGTGAGGGAGCTATTAGCATCTTCTGTTTTTGTGTTCTGAGTTGATATTTCAAAACTGCAGAGTGGAATCCACTCCCTTTGTTCATTAGGAGATGATATCTTGATTATAAATTTGAGTATGAGCACATTGTTTGGGTGGAATGTCCTATACTCTTTTTAGCACATTAATTGTGACCATCAATTGAGAGCAGGTCTGTACTATCAGCATTAAGGGTCTTTATATCAATTTGCAGAATGCGTAAAACTAGATCTACATCATGTTCTTTTTCATGAGCAGCTAAGATTTGCGAATTTAGAAAAGAGAACTAAAACTTTACCTGTAGGTATTTTGGTATGACTAGAACTCCTAGAGAGGCCCTTTCCAAGCTTGCCAATATGTTTGTGTAGAGATTGGGCCGCTTTATTTGTTGCATATCAGGCCAGGGGCTCATAAGAGAGGTAGTGCTAGATGGATAAGGTTTCTTCTTGTAGGCTTGTAGCCTGAAGATACAGCTAATTCACTATCATTTAGGCACATAGGCACAAAGTTAGGTCTCCAGTATATTTTATTTTTCTATGCATACACTCTTTGTCCAATACAAGGTCCAACATGTAAACATATGCACCTGCAGTTTATTTTTTCTGCGCTTCTGCTCATACCTGATCTTTACCTTCAATTGCAAAAACCTAGTAAGTTATCTCGCATATGTCCTACATGAGAGAAGTGTGGCTGCTGCAAAAAAAATGTTTCAATTAGGCACGGAACTTAGGAACAACCCTTCCGGAGGGCTTGAGAAATCATTGGAAGAAGTCTATGCATTCTGGTCTTTCTCCACTTGTGTGGGTGGTGCCAGCGGCAATTCTGAAGGCAGATGATGATGAAATGCATCTACATCTGCTTCCACACCATTCCTATTGACTATTTCTACCTCAAGATCCTTTGTTTGTGATTTTACCTTCAGCAAATATAAATGGATGAATAAGCACAACTGGGTGATATTGATCGAAAGCATTGATAGTGTACTAATATTCAGAGAAGAATGAGAGATGAGTGTGTCACAAATGACTGGATGCTTATAGTTAAAGCATGAGGAAAGAAAACTACCTTTGAATCAAGCAATGAATCTTATTGCATCTGGTAATGCATCTTAAGTTCTGCTATAGGCATAGGTGCAGGACCTACTCATGCATGAATTCTCATCCGCAAGAACTGGTCTCCAAAGTCTCCAAAAAATGGCACTATGGTGGTAGGGCACTATTATGGGTACAAAGAGAGTGTAGAGCACTCATAAAGTATTGATGGTAGTCCATAATATAAATGCTACTTACCAACTTCTTGCTGTTCATTGTATTGCAGATTATATAATCAGCTGAAACTCTATAAGCCATTTTCTTTTACAAACAATGCAGATTATGTAGTCAGCTGAACCTGTAAATGGAAAGAAGCGCCTTCAAGTCTATTTTTCTTTCATTCTAAGTGGTATATGTTTCACTAAAAAGAAAGTTGAGCATTGATCACCTAAGGCCCTTATTATGTTCACTTAACCTCTGTAGCGCAGAGAATTTCATTCAGCAGAGATTGCAGCTTTCCCCAGCTATTGCTCAACCATGATGCACCTAGAAATTGTAAATTCTGATTAGGAAATTGTATTCATATGCAGAAAATATATTGGATAGAACAAGGGACTGAAAGTATGTTTTTTTTGGGGGGTGTGTGTGGGGGGGGGGGGTGGTTATGCTTTCAGTGAAAGCATACAAGAAATGTTTGTTAATATACTGCGATCTTGTTGCTGTATCAACTAAATATACTGGCTATACCACCTAATATATATACTCCCTCCAATCTTCTTTGTTGACAGTACTGATTTTTTGTAGTCGTCAAGGCATAATTTGGCAAGTACACAGCTATCAAGTAGCCGACCACATTTTTACAGCAGCTATGCTTTTCATCTCATTAATTTATATATAAGCTTTCATGGTACAACCTAGAGTCACTATGCTTAAACAAATCTAAACACAGTGCTATCTTATCATATGGTGCATTTGTTAGAACCTTTTCAATCTGAATTTATGTGGCAGAGGTTTATTATATAGTCAGAGTTTAAATATCAACTGCATATACTTGTACTCATTTCACATTTGAACTTTTAAAGCAATCAACCTGTTCTGATCTGGCTTCAATAACATGTAACCAATTTTCAAAATTTCCAATTTAAAACTCAGCTATGTTCCGATATTTTATATATTTGGTTTGACTTCTACAGTTCCTTAGCCGTGCATCTTCCATAATTGGTGAAGTTTGCACTTAATCTTCCAATTCTTTATAGCCTGTTTCGGGATTGCATAACTTAACACCTCAATAACCTGTCAGTGTCAATGCACTCGAAGTGGAACTAATCAAATTTAGAGCTCATTTACTAATTTAATTAGAATGTAGAAAGAAGGTGAATGACCTAGAAATTCTAGCACTTTGGACAACTTCTCTGTTTGTGTATGCTGATCATGTACTGCCGCCGATCTCGCACAGATATGAAGAAACTGCTTGCTGAGATCCGATTGTAGGGAAAGTGAGGCGGCCATGCCCAATCCAGAAAAGAGAAGTCACAGCAGCTTGGTCGTTGGAGACTTATCTCCCATCTTGTAGAGCCTGTTACAAAGAAGGGCGTGTGTGGAGTTGTTTTATTTGTGCTCGGTGAAGAAAGAATTAATAAATAAACATAACTGAACCTTTTTTTTTAGATAAAGGACAAACCGGCCTCTATATTTACATGTTGGATATATATAGCTAAGAGTTACAAGAGTTCTTAAGAGTCTAAACCTCAAATGAACTAAAATGATTTTCTTCAATTTGATGTTCCATGAATACTGATTAATCTTGCAAAACTTCTTTTACAGGTTTACGCTGTTCACTTCAAATGCAACAAGAAGCTCCTGAGGGAATACCCAAACCTGTTTAACTACACCAAGGACATCTACCAGATCCCTGGCATCAGCAGCACGGTGAACATGGAGCACATCAGGAAGCACTACTACGGAAGCCATCCGTCTATAAACCCCTACGGGATTATCCCAGCGGGCCCCAACATCGACTACAATGCCCCACATGACAGGGAGAGGTTTGGCTCGTGAGGGATCTTGTACTGTGCTGTGTTGTGCTTGAGAATCTTGTGCTTGGTTGCGTCAAAGGCTGCAAGTATCGCTAATAACATCTCTCTATTTTTTTTCTTTTTGGAATGTTTCGGTTTCTTGTTTGAGTGCGAGTCGGAACTTGTAATGCCGGTAGCTTCATGATAATAAATCAACTGGATTACAGGCTCTTTCTACCCTCAGCTTTTTACAATATCCTAATATGCAAGTAGCTTCATGTTAATGAAGGGACTTTTACATTCCCTTTCTACCCTCAGCTTCTTACAGTATCCTGCGAATATATTGTACATTATAATCATATAGTAGGAAGTTTACAATTCTGACTTCTCCGTGATCACGCTTCCCTCGTGAATCTTGGTTGTCACCTTCGATCCTCGGTCACACTACAGTCATGGGATTCATTCGTCACCTCCGAGTCCAGACCTTCGCACGGACACTAAACGTCCATGTCCTCTTCGGCCCTGCCTTCAAATGTGTTTAGCTTCATAGCTATCCACTGTATCAATGATATGGCACTAACTCCGTGCATCACCAAACGTCCATGTCCCTTTCAGCCCTGCCTTCAAATGTGTCTAGCTCCATACCCATCCACTGCATCGATGATATGGCACTAAAAAGAATGGGCATCTCAAATGTACCATTATTTGCCAGAGCAGCTCCAACCCTAGCAACAGGACCACTAGCAGGAGTAGCAATAGAGCCACTAGCAACAGGAGCAGCTCTAGCAGGAGGAGCACCAGAAGCAGGAGCACCCTGCCTCAAGTTCCTTATCTCATCCTGCATGGCCTGCATCATGGCTAGTAACTGCACCGGACAAGCATCAACCTGCGGTCCTGGTTCAGGATTAGGGCTAGCATAAATCGGCTGCCAACTAGCTGCAGAACCACGACCACGGTCACTGCTACCACTATATGTAGTAGCAGACATAACTACAACCAACAATAATAAAATTGGCAAACAAATGAAATTCAAGTAATTGAAAGCATAAGCACACAACTACGTATGAGAAAGAACACATAATGCAAAGATATACAAACTCATACCCAACTTGCATGTGCAAGTGTGTCAAATTTTATTGAGTAAAAGTTTAACAAACTTAACCCTAGAATCTATAACCAAAAGCTCTGATTACTAATTGTAAGACCACAGGCCACCGGTTCCTCGAATGCCAGCAAACTACACAACATATGGCTGAATCTAGCAAGAAAATCCAGCAGTAACTCCTTTAAAATTTAAGCAATGAGAAGAAAAAAAGATATATTTAAACAAGATGCAAAGGATAACAAGATAACACATAAGGTCAACCTAAAGAGCAATAAGAATAAAACAACATCTCCAACAAGGCAACAAACTTCAACTTTTATTATTATAGCACAACTAAAACAAGTTGGAATTATGGATAGTGAAATGTGCTACTACTCCCATCCCTTCATGATATGCTTCAAGAACCTGGAAAGAGTAAAACAAGGGTGAGATTTTAAAATCTCAACAAGCAACTCCTTTTTGACAAGTTATTTATATCACAAGTTGATTAAACTTCTTATTTAAATAAACACATCTACTACAATATCACATCCACAGGACATATGTTTTTCAACTTCGACTCAACAGAAACATGTATTTTTGATATCTTCCATGAGTGAAAATATTCACAAATGCAATAACTTCTTTTACATCACACCCCTCCTTAGGCAACGGATAATGTGTACCGGTACTATCACATCCATAGAATCAAGATCTACATCAAATGCATATAAATGCAAATGCATATGACATAATGAATTGTGAGAAATATTAACAACTCATCTCATGTGATAAAAAAAACAATACAATTGTTTAACATATTTAAATAAATAAATCCACTATGTTCGGATCAGCAATAGTTCTAAATTAAAGTGAAGGTGAGGTAAATAGCAAGCCAAAAATAGGAGCAAACCGCCACTAAAATTGCCTCTGATCAAAGGCAGCAACCACTTCAAGTGTGATCCGAAGCACTACCACCTAGAGTTTTGCCCTCAATAACAACGAAGAGAACAACGAGCACAAGACAATTTATGACATCTTCATGATCCTCTCCTCCACCTAGTTCTGGTTTTTTTGCTGGTTCTTGAAATGTTGTCTTCCTCCTCCAGTAGGAGGGCACCGGCACTGCTCGTCCAGACCCTCTCCTTTCCTCTCAACGATCACTCTCCCCACCCTATGCAGCCATGGCAAGGGGAGGGCAACAAAGGAGGCTGGGTAGGAACATGAGCTAGATTTGGGGAAGAGGAAAAATAAGGGTACGGTTGTTGGGAAGGAAACACACCGATTGGCAAACATTAAGGGGTGGTTACTGTTTCACGTGGTACCATTGCACCATCACTAATGCCTAAAATAAAAAAAAAATCAAACTCTATGGTCCTTATTCCAAATCATGCCTCTGAGCAACGGACCAAAAAGGTCAACTTTTAGCCTCTCTTTAACACTTGGTTAACTCAATACTAAATTATGTATTCTGACTTTCAAAATGTACTTTCATACTTTACGCACTCTGGGTGTTACAGGGATCTAATTACATGGTAACCAATTACCGAGACCCGTAACCAAACAAATTCGCTTCACAGTGTGAGCTGATTACGTTACAAAAACAACAAACCAAGCATCACCTTAACTTTCAATGGGGTCTTCAATTTCCACGGGCATTTGTTACAATAGGGGCATTAATATGAATCCGCAGCAGTTAATGTGATTTCAGGAGAAATTGGCATTTGGATGTAGGTTCCAGTAGTACATGTCTTACTTTTGAGTTAGTACGACGTTAGCAATGCATGGAAGCAAATTATTATATGCTATTAAAGAACCAACATAGGTTTATATTATTTTGGGAAATATGGTACAAACGCACTCACGTATATTACCCCTATGAGCACCTCTGGAGGACTGAGCTGACAGATCTCAAGATTAATGAATAGACGCGTCATTATCAACAGGCACGTCAGCTGCCATTGAAATAACATCAGAGATTAAATTCTAGAATGAATCTAGGAAAATGTTAGCACACCCATGCTGAGTTGAGGAATCGAATTCACATGGGCAGGTTGTCTCATAAGGAACCTTATGCACTGACTTTTGTGCAGATGCGATACGGTCCGAAACGCCCTAAAACATGAGTTAATAGTCCAATGGGGTGGATCAGATGTGTTCGTTGCAAAAAATTCCAACGGGACTTCGTTGTACAACTTGTGCATTAATTGCACCAGTTCGGTCTATTTTGTACCAACTTT
Source organism: Panicum hallii (assembly GCF_002211085.1). NCBI lineage: Eukaryota > Viridiplantae > Streptophyta > Magnoliopsida > Poales > Poaceae > Panicum > Panicum hallii. The sequence continues at coordinate 23,508,311 of NC_038042.1, forward strand.
TATGCAGCAACAAAATGGTCTGAAACACCTCAAAACATGAGTTAAGGATACAATGGGGTGGATCGGGTGCGTTCGTGGTGAAAAATTCCAACGCAACTTCGTTGCACGAACTTGTGCATTATTCGGCCCGTTTTGCATCGACTTTCGTGCAGTAACAAAAGAGTCTGAAATGCCCCAAACATAAGTTTAGGGTCCAATAGGGTGGATCGGGTGCGTTCGTTTGCGAAAAATTCCGACGCGACTTTGTGCATTAATTGCCCCAGTTTGGCCCATTTTGCACCGAATTTCATATAGTTACGAAACAGCCCGAAACGCCCCAAAACATGAGTTAGGGGTCCAAGGGGTGGATCAGGTGTGTTCGTTGCGAAAAATTCCTACACGACTTCGTTGTACGAACTTGTGCATTATTCGACCCATTTTGCACCGACTTTCATGCAGTAACAAATGAGTCCGAAATGCCTCAAAATATGAGCTTAGGGTCCAATGGGGTGGATCGGGTGCATTCGTTGCGAAAAATTCTAACATGACTTCATTGCACGAAATTGTGCATTAATTGCACCAATTCGGCCCATTTTGCACCAACTTTCGTGTAGTAACAAAGCAAACAAAAACACCCCAAAATATGAGTTTAGGGTCCAATAGGGTGGATCTGGTACGTTCGTTGCGAAAAAATTCCGAGGCGGCCTCGTTGCACAAACTTGTGCATTAATTCCCCCCTTCCCCTCCTCGAAGGATCTTGTGTTGCTATGTGATGACGACAACCTTTGCATGGCCATCGACGCCTAGATGCCATCATTCGATGCCTACAATTTCTTAGGGGGTCCCGAGGGTTGGGCCCTAGGCTCGATCCGGATCCGAGAGGGTAAGAACTCCTGCCCTGTCAGACCCGGGGCTACCGGGCTGGGCATGTAGCGTAGTCTACGGAGGTTTAAGAGATTAAGTTCGTCTTATCTCTTATTCATTTGTTTATCTTTTATTTATCCCGTTTAAATAGGAGATAGAGCTAACCAACGCGGAGAGGATCTATCCGAGACATGTTCTGGTAGATCCCTCGGCAAAGGTTGGTTAGCATCTTTGTAACCCTGGCCTCTCGGATATATAAGGGAGGTCAGGGACCCCTCGAAAAAAGATCATTAGGTCATTCTATACAGAAGGCAATACAAACCATACAGGGTGGGTGTTACGCTCCGTGCGGCCCGAACCTGTCTAAGTCTTGTGTTCCTTGCACCTTCGAGTTCCTGATCTCGGGTCTCTCACCCAAAACTTACCACCTTGGGTATATCCCACGGTGGGCAGCCGGTTAAACACCGACAGCTGGCGCGCCAGGTAGGGGAGCGCGTCGAAGATCCACCGGCGAGCTCGATGGCTCGTTCAGATTCGTCAGGTCGGTTCCCTCTCAGGGCACGACGTTTGTTTTTGGTTCATGGGTCTGCATCGCAGATGGTGCGGGCAGTTTCCGGCGATTCCTCGTCGACATGAAGCCAAAGACCTCCGCTACGGATTTCCGCAGCGACCTCGACAAGTTTGTCGATGACCTCGACAACTTGCCGCTCCCGCTCCCGCAGCACAGGTCAAGGTGGAGTCCGCTTCAGCCTCGACTTCTTCTGGTGTTGCGGCAACTCTCCCTGGTTTGGACTTGTTCCAACCTAGGGATTTGCTTAGCCGATCTCAGCTCGGTTTGTGCGAATCGGCCACTGGTCTTCAGGAGGCCGACGCCTTTGGGTCCCTCTCCATGTTTGAGAAGGACCTGGACTTGTTACTCCAGATCGGAAAACTTGAAGCCACCGCGTGTCGGGGGGCTTCGGGTTGTTCCGGTACCGGTGATCTGGTGGTCACCTCCTTGCCGGGGGGCACGTGGTGCACTGGAGGGGCGTAACGCTCCCCAAACCACTCGAGGCAGAGGGTCGACTCGTGGCTCACCTCGAGCCCTTGCCTTTTCAGGAAGGCAGGCCGTTGGCCACCGCGGCGGAGGGGGCGACTGAACTAGTCGACGTAGGTTCTCATGAGCTTTCCTCCCGCCAGGTGCTGATGGCCGAAGAAGGCGAGGACGGTGGGGATTTTCTCATCGACAATTTTGAAGCGATCTCCGAGGATGAGATCACGGCCAATTGGTGACGAGAATGACGCCGATCGTGAAGCGTGGAGGGCCAGAAACAGGGCCCGCACAATCCGGCGGAGGAGGGCCAACGAGCGTAGGCGATCTATGCATCGCGAGCTTGATCCTGAGTTCGCCGCCGTCAGCGAACGGGGGTTTCGGACTCCGGTGGCCAACATCGCCAGGGTTACGGCCATCCTCGAGCGCAGCCATGACCCGGAGGTACGTCAAGCACTCTTGTACGCGCAGAGGGCTTGGATCCAGTTGGATCAACACAACCCGGCGCCTACCATCAGGGAGGAGCGCGTGGGCGAGAGTCGAAGTCAGACCCACAGCCGAACGGCTGGCGGCCGTCCTCGACGTCAACCCAGCAACGACAACGCTTGCGGGAGCCAGACCCCTGGCGGGAGGCAGCAGCCACCGCAAGGGGGTCAGCCACGACAAGCCCATCATCGACTCCCTCCGGAGGATCTGCGCCAACACATCAATGAAGGCCGCGATGCGCGCACCGTGATTTCTTCCAGGCGCAAGACCCGTGAAGAAGTCGAGAATGAAGGTACTGACTGTAGCGATCGATTTCCTGCTTTTTCTGCTCGTTTCAGCAGCTACAAGTACCCGGAGGGCTTCAAGCCGATCGGCATCACCAAGTACGACGGCAAGCAGGCTCCCCAGCAGTGGCTTCGTTGCTACTCCACGGCCATTGACGTCGTGGGGGGCTCAAATATCACCAAAGTCGTCTACTTCCCGATGGCTTTGGACCCTGCGCCGCTCACTTGGCTGGAGAGCCTCGGCAGCAACACAATCGACTCCTGGGAACGACTTAAGAAGGTCTTCATCGATAATTTCCAGGGAGCAATTACCCATGCAGGTACTCGACACGATCTTGCCAGTGCAAGCAGGAACGTAAACAAGCTCTTACGGTCCTACACGCGTCGCTTCTCTTCGACGTCCGCGCCACCATCGCGAACATCTCGGAGGAGGACATCATCGACTGCTTTTACAACGGCATCACCGACCCGAGCATATACAGAGATTTCGGGCGGAAACAGGCCGAAGACCGTTGCGGGCCTTCGTGATATGATGCACGATTGGTCCGAGCAGGAGGAGAAGATGCGGGAGCGGTTCCCGCGGCGCCATGATAGCAATCTGCGGCGCCCAAACGACAACCGCAGCGACAAAGGCCAGCGGGACTTTTCCGGGCCACCCCGGAAACGAAAGCCAGATGATGTCATCGCGGCTATCGATCGTCCTTCGCGGGGCAAGAAGTCAACGACGCAGGAGGAATTCGAGAAACTCCTGCAGAAGAAGTGCCCATGGCATCCGGGCGCCAGCCATGCCGCCATTGACTGCTACCACCTTCGGAGGACGTTCAGCAACACCGGTGGTGGAAAGAAGAATAAGAAGCCTGCTGACAAAGAACCCGAGGATGACGATCACGATGACCAGGGGCGTAATCCGAAGTTTCAGGATGCCTCGAAGGTCGTCAACGTTATCTTCGGCGGTGATGAGGATTTCGGTTCCAGGAGGGACCAGAAGCTGCTTCTTCGGGAGATCTTGTCCGTCGAGCCGGCGGTACCACGGCCGCTCCGTTGGTCGGAGGTCCCCATCTCGTTCTCTCGCGACGATCAGTGGACGAGCTTCTCGGAGCCCAGTAAGTTCCCATTGGTCCTGGATCCTGTGGTGGCAGAGGTCAAGCTTACCAAGGTCCTCATCGATGGCGGAAGCGGGCTCAATCTCATCTTCGTCAGTACTCTGAAGAAGATGGGCCTGGATTTCAAGGATATGCTGGTGCCCAGCAAGTCTCCCTTTTACGGGATCGTCCCAGGTAATGCGGCGCATCCGCTTGGCACGGTGGTCCTCCCAGTCACCTTTGGCACGCGGGAGAACTATCGTACCGAGTTCATCAAGTTTGAGGTGGCTACTTTTGATTCCTCTTACCATGCAATATTGGGTCGTCCGGGCACTAGCTAAGTTCATGGCAGTGCCGCACTATGTTTATCTGCTTCTTAAGATGCCAGGACTCGGTGGAGTGCTCACCCTCCGTGGCGACTTGAAGAAGTCATACGACTGCAACCAGGAGGCGATCCAATATGCTTCGACTACTTGTGTGCCAGATGCTTCGGGAGAAGTACTCGCGGCCGCGCAGCAGCTTTCCCAGTCTGGGCTGGAAATTCCCTCCAAGAAGGCCAGCAAGTCGAGCATCCAGTCGACTAATGGCGTGGCCCTCAAGTCGATCCAGCTCCAGGAGGGAGATCCATCTAAGACCGCCGTCATTGGCGCAGGCTTAGGCGACAATAGGAACTCGCGCTCGTCAGCTTTCTTCGGGCTAACCGAGACATATTCGCATGGAAACCTGCGGACATGCTAGGGGTGCCCAGGGAGTTGATCGAGCATGCTTTGAATGTAGACCCGAAGGCCATGCCCAAAAAGCAACGCCTCCGGAGGTTTGCTCACGACAAGCGTGAGGCCATTAAACGAGAGATCGCTAAACTCCTCGCGGCTGGATTCATTAAAGAAGTAATTCATCCAGAGTGGGTAGCGAATCCCGTGCTTGTAAAGAAAAGAACAATGAATGGAGAATGTGTGTCGACTACACCGATCTCAACAAGCATTGCCCAAAAGATCATTTTGGGCTGCCGCGCATTGACCAAGTCGTCGATTCGACGGCTGGGTGTGTCCTTCTTTGTTTCTTGATTGCTACTCAGGGTATCATCAGATTGCGCTCAAGGAGGAGGACCAAATCAAGACCGCATTCATCACCCCATACGGGACTTATGCGTACAAAACAATGTCTTTGGGTTGAAGAATGCAGGAGCAACATACCAACGCGCGATCCAGATGTGTTTCGCGGATCAGCTGCACCGGAATGTTGAGGCTTATGTGGATGATGTGGTCATCAAGACCAGGGATTCCGATAGCCTGATCGAAGATTTGGAAGAAACATTTAGTAGTCTACGCAGATATCGGTGAAAACTCAATCCCACCAAGTGCGTCTTTGGAGTACCTTCTGAGAAATTGCTTGGGTTCATCGTCAGCAACAGGGGCATCGAGGCCAACCCTGTCAAGATCACGGCCATCACTGATATGGAGGCTCTGGCCACAATCAAGGATGTGCAGAAGCTGACAGGTTGTATGGCGGCCCTGAACAGGTTCATCTCCCGACTCGGGGAGAGAGGACTACCTTTCTTCAAGCTCCTAAAACGCCAAGACAAGTTTCAATGGACGGAGGAGGCCGAGCGAGCTCTACAAGACTTGAAAATTCACCTCCAGTCGCCTCCGATCCTTACCGCTCCGCTACCGGAAGAGGATCTACTACTCTACATTGCGGCAACAACCCATGTTGTCAGCAGCGCTATTGTAGTCGAGCGAGGCGAAGAAGGCCATGCGTTCGGAGTGCAGAGGCCCGTCTATTTCGTCAGCGAGGTCCTCTCCGAGTCAAAAGTACGGTACCCAGCTGTTCAAAAGCTCTTATATGCAATTTTGATCACATCAAGAAAGTTGCGCCATTACTTCGACGAGTACAAGATCACTGTGATTACGGACTTCCCGCTGGCGGATATTCTCCATAATCAAGATGCCACGGGATGCATATCTAAGTGGGCAGTGGAACTGGGGGCTTTGTCAATCGACTTCAAGCCACGCACTGCCATCAAGTCACAGGCTCTAGTCGACTTCATGGCTGAATGGAGGGAGAATCAAGTCCCAACCCAGTGGACAAGCCAGAGCACTGGACCATGTATTTTGATGGGTCCCTCAAGCTCGACGGCGGAGGCGCTGGTGTCTTGCTCATCTCCCCACGAGGCGAACAATTGAAGTCAATAAGGAGTGGGACTGCAACAAGGAAACAATGGATGCATATGTCCAGGAAGTGCGCAAGCTGGAAGGCAAGTTTTCTGGCTTGGAGGTTCACCATGTGCTACGGGAGCACAACGTTGGCGCGGATATCCTGTCCAAGTTAGGGTCAACGCGCGCTCAAGTCCCGCCGGGAGTCTTCGTCCAGGAGCTTGATCAGCCATCCATCAAGCCTTCTCCGCAAGTAACCATCGACTCGGGTTCCCAACAACCCGATCGAGAGGTTCTGATGCTGGGGGAGGACTGGCGAGCGGCTTTCATCGACTTCATTCAAGACCAACGGCTACCAGCGGGAATTGACGCTAAGAGTGCGGAAGCGGCGCGCGTCTTAAGAAGAAGCAAGGGCTTCGTCCTGGTCAACGGCAAGCTCTACAGGCGTGGCGCTCGGTCAGGAGTTCTTATGAAGTGCGTCACGAAGGAAGATGGGTACGACATACTACGAGAGATCCATGAAGGCGTCTGCGGCAACCATGCGGCGTCAAGAACGCTGGTTGGTAAAGCATACAGGGCCGGCTTCTGGTGGCCCACTGCAGTAACCGACGCGGAGGATCTCATGCGCAGGTGTCAAAACTGCCAATTCTTCGGCAAACAGACCCATGTTCCTGCTCATAGCCTCATCACTATACCACCATCGTGGCCTTTTGCTTGTTGGAGTCTCGACATGATCGGGCCCTTCACGACGGCGCCAGGCGGTTTTACTCATGTTCTGGTGGCTATCGACAAGTTTACGAAGTGGATCGAGTACAAGCCAATCGCCAAGCTCACGCCAGACCGGGTTGTTGACTTCATCTCAGATATTTTGCACTGGTTCGGCTTCCCCAACACTATCATCACGGACTTGGGGTCAAATTTCACGGCCAACCATTTCTGGGAATTCTGCGAGAACGCTTGCATCGAAGTCAAATATGTCTCAGTTACACACCCGCGGGCCAATGGACAAGTCGAACGGGCGAACGGCTTGATAATCGACGGTCTCAAGAAGCGACTATACGATGAAAACAGCAAGAAGGGAGGCAAATGGGTACACGAGCTGCCGCATGTAGTCTGGGGGCTTCGGACTCAGCCGTCCAAAGCCACAGGCCAAACACCTTTCTTCCTTGTATATGGATCTGAAGCCATTTTACCAGCCGATATCATGTGGAAGTCCCCAAGGGTTGAAATGTACAATGAAGGCGAGGCGGACGAAGCGAGGCAGTTAGAGCTCGATTCTGTGGAAGAAGCTCGTTGCACCGCCCTTGTCCAGTCAGCCAGGTACCTGCAGGGGATCCGCCGATACCATGATCGCAACGTCAAGGAGCGGTCATTCAGCGTTGGCGACCTGGTTTTACGTCGTATCCAGGATGAATCTGGCCTACACAAACTCAATTCAAGGTGGGCGGGCCCGTTTGTCGTCAAGCAGGTCACACGGCCAGGGTCGTATCGACTACAATGCCCCGAGGGCCAGGACATCCCAAATTCCTGGAACGTCCAACACCTGCGCAAGTTCTACCCATAAGCAAATACCTGGCGATATCCGAATTCCTCAGGGGATTGGAAGATCTCCTTTCTTCGATGCATATTGGAGGCTATGAGCCACAATATTCGGGTTGAACATTCATTCTCCGGCGCACGACAGCCACGGCCACGAACCAACACTCGCGTAGACTGGCCGCTCGTCGTGAATAAAGCTGTGACTACATTCACAACTTATCGACTTTACTTTTTGTCGAACCATCTGCTCCGGCTAAAACTCCTCGATATATCGAGTTCCGCCGCGACCTTGGGTGGTCGCACGCGACCGAAGTCGCACTTTGTCCAACTCAGTTGATCCGCTCGACTGGCTCAAAAACAGCACGTTGGACAGGCTCGCATGAAGAGCTACCTCGACTACATCCTGAGTGGCGGCACTCAGAACAGTCATGTTTTTGCCAAAAGAATGGCCAAAACGCGGCAACGACCGCACCTGCTCCTAACAAGCCCGATCCGTCCGCCCGGGTCTTACACAGCTTACGGAGCACGCTCATAAGCAGGAGCGATTTTCGACTACACTCAGAGTCGCCGCACTCGAGCTAGTCCTAATTTTTTGCCCTACGCACGGCAATCCCGCGACGATGCTCGCGTTCCTTCCTAACGAGTTTAGGCCTACAATTTCGGGTTGTGGGCCACTTGTTAGACGAGTTCCTACACGGAGCTACGGCTACCTTCAGGGTCGTTGCACCCCGGGGTAGTGTCTACTACTTGCGCCTTGTAAGCCTGGACATTCGCTCAGCATAGGCACACACACACACAAGTAGAGACATCGACATAAACATATATACAAGAGAACGAGTACTTGTTCCTCATACCCTAATCCTGCAGTACACTGTGTACAATTTGTTCTGCTACAGGTTGGGCTTCATGCAGGTACTCTTCAAAACGCTCGTCCGAGCAGTCTGCCGCCATCCCCTGCGCAAAAATGCCTAACTGCACATTGGGCACGAAGGACTTTACATATGCAAGGGCGTTGCTTACGCAAGCGACTGGAGCTTCGGATAAGAACTTGAGCATTTTCTTCGGGGCTTCACGGAGCCGTCCCAGCAGGGGCCGCGGGCCTACCTCGCCTTCTTCTGGCGGGTCCACCATGTCCACCAGTTCCTGGGCGGCTCCCTGGAGGTCCTCCAGCTCCTTGCGCCGCTGCTCGTCCCTCTCGCCCAGCGCTTTGACTTGCTGAAGGCAGTCGACGAACTGACGTTCAGTGTCGTCGATCACCTTCTGCAGCCTTTCGACTTCATCTGTACGACGATACAGCATATTCTTCACGTCAGTAAGTAGCTCCTCTTTGTGTTTTATTACTTTCCTAAGCTCTGTGGTGAAGATGTTTCAGCAAGCAAGTGAAATCACTAAGGAAAAGTACTCGAGGGAAGCGGGGGCCTACCTTGGTGCGCCTTCTTTTCTGCCTTGAGCTGCTCCTGGTACTCTGCTTGTTGCTCCTTGACCCGTTGTTGGAGCTCGGAGTTGGCCTCTTCAAGGTTCTTCAGGTCATTCTTGAGCAGCCAGGTCTCTCGAGTCCTTTCCTGCTTCAGCATATCAAGCTCGCGCTGCAGATAGCAGTTCTTCGTCTTCTCCTCGGAGATGCGCTTGTGCAGGGCACCTAACTCCCGCGCGTCACTCACAACCGCGCGGAGTTTCTCCGACTTCTTCTGGGATTTGGTAATCACATGCTGCGCCAAAGGAGGAGAATGAGTACTAAACAACTCACCAATGCACACACCTGGAACTTTACGCGAGTACTACCATGGAGAAGTCGTATAACTCCTTGAAGGTGCTCTTGAAGGTCTTCAGGTTCTCGGCCGTTAGCAGAAGATCATCCACCAGGTCGGTGGTGATGATGTTCTGGTACCCTGGCCCGGTCCTCAGCACCTCACGGGGACTCTCCGAGGGCCCGGCGGCATCCTCGGACGGCGGCGGCTGGACACCTGCAAGCATACGAAGTAGTCACCACATTGTCCCCGGGCCCTGGCATCAAGCCACGGGCAGGTAAACGCGTACCTGTACCACTGGTAGGAGCGGCACCAGGGGCTACGACTTGTTCCTCGCCACTGGGCCCGGCTCCCTCTTGCCAGGACCCGGGAGGCGGCAAGTTGGGGAGCCCCGCATCCGCTTCCGGGGCCACGACTTGTTCATCGCCACCGGGTCCGGCCCCTTCTTGTCGGGACTCGGGAGGCGGCAAGTCGGGGAGCCCCGCATCTGCTTCAGGGGCCACCTCTGCGGGTACAGGCCCCCCAGGCGCCGAGGGCTCGGGGGCTGCTGCAGTTGAGGCAGGTGCCGCAGCCCTGCCCGGTTCCAGCTGGAGTTGCACCGCACTTGCAGCCCTGGCGACATCGACAACATGGTTATCCACGCAGGCGCGGTCAAGCTTTTCAAGCGATTGAAGCAAAACTTACAGTGTCGACTTCTTCTTGGCAGCCTTCTTCACCCGCTAGGCCCGCCGAGGAACGCTCGTCGCTGATGGCGAGGCTTGGCCGGCCGATGGAGGGGTTTCCGCCACGGCAATTGTCACCGCCGCGACGTCGAAGGGGCCTGTCCCCACCCTTTCGGGTTCAGATCCGGGTGGTGGAGCAGGAAGACTGCAAGGGGGTGCTGTTAGTGTTCGGCATCATTGGAACTTGGTAACTGGCCAAAACAACAACTCCGTACCTGGAGGACTCGACTTCTTTGGCCTTGCGTTTGCGCATCTGCCGCTGGCCCTTCGGCACCGGTGGCAAAGCGCCGGCCAACTCCAAGCTCTGGTCGGAGGAGCTCTCCCGGCGCGCTCCCCCCTCGGTTCCTTCACTCGCCGGCGAGTCCACGCACTCGGAGGACTCGCCGCTGCCTCGAACCGTAGCAGGGCGAGTTGTCTTGGTGGCAACGGCGGCGGCCGGGTGCGGTCCTTCTCCGGCTTCTTCCCCTGCCCGCGGGCTCGCGCATTCGGCGGACTCATTGCAGCTTTGAACCGCAGCAAGGCGAGCCTTCTTGGCGGCTACGACCGCAGAGGGGAGGAGGTGATACGCTCAGGGGAGGTCCGGCTGCGGCGGGTAGCTGCAGTACAACTCCGAGTGCCCCTGCAGAAAAGTTTTTCAGTACACCATCGGCGCAGTAACAGATTTCTTCAGTAAAAGAAGTCGAACACTCACCGGCGGGGGCGGATTTTGCGCGGAGTACAGAGTGGGCACGTATGGCACGGCGTCCACGTCCAGCAGCACCCGCTGAACTCGCTGGAGCGCGACTTCGTCGGGTACCTCTTCTGTGCACATACGAGAAGGGTCAGCGGGGCCGGTGTACTCGAAGCCCAGATTACAGCGCTGCTGGATGGGTTGGACGCGGCGCTTGTAAAAGGAGAACATGACGGAGGCGCCGGTCACCCCCTCCTTCTTCAGTGCATCGATGGCCTCCAGCAGCTCCTTGACTTGAATCATTTCCATGCCGGAGGGTTCAAGGTTCCACTCCCCCCTCACCACGGGCGGTTTGCTCGACTTCGTCGGCAGGGGGGGAGTATGGTTCTCGATGTAAAACCAGAGGTTTTTCCACCCAGGAAGGTTGGAGGGGAATCTATATGCAAGGTATTTCTCGCCGGCCTGCTGTCGCAGTTGGATGCCGGCGCCCCCTACCACGGCGAGTTTTTTCGTGGTTGGCTGGGGTTTCACGCGGAAGAGGAAGCGGAATAGATCCCAGTGGGGTTCAATTCCGAGAAATGCTTCACAAAAGTGGATGAAAATGGAGATGTGGCAGATGGAATTCGGGTTGAGGTGATGGAGCTCAAGCCCGTAGTAGTAAAGAAGGCCGCGGAAGAAAGAACAAGTGGGGAGGGCCAATCCCCGTTCGGCAAAATGGAAGAATGTGACGATTTCGTCGACATTCTCCATGGGGACAGGTTCACGGAAAGAGGGGCGCCAGTTAACAAGGTTTTTCTCTTGGAGCAACCCCTCGGAAACCAGTTTGTTCAGATTGTTAAGGGAGCGCTTACTGTGTGACCATTCCTCGGTTGATGGTTCTGCCGCTTTCTTCTTCCCCTCGATCTCCGACTTCTTAGGCGCCATCTCCAATGCGCTATGCCACGAGATGCTCGGGGGCTGCAGGGAGAGGGGCGGGGAAGTTGGAGTAGGAGGATCTCCTTGGGCAGTGGCGGCGGCGTTCGGCTCAGATTGGGGTTTTGGTGGTTTTTGGCGGAATGCGGACTGAAAGCACAATTTTCCCTCCTATGGCCGCGGGGTTAAGTAACCTGCGGGATGGGGAAAAGTTATTGTTCAGAAGACCAAGAGTCGTTTTGTGGAATATTTCGAAGGTGAGGGGTCACTTGGTGGTCTGATTAGATTGAATATTTGATTAATCATTTTTTCAGGGCCAATTAGCCCGAAAGAAGGGGTTTTTCGAATCTTTGGTCTAATTGCATCATTTGTACCATCACTTTGGTCTCCCCTTACAGTGTCATTGTTTAGCCTGTATGCCACGATTTTTTGGACCCTTATCTCCAATTTCGTGGGATTTGGATTCAAGGCTCGGGGGCTGCGGGGTACGTGGCATCGACTACTTATTTTTCAAGTTTCTTTGAAGGATAAGGAGGATTACAAATTAATGGGACCCTCAGCCTGATTCTCCGATTCAATCCGAGGCTCGGGGGCTACTCCATATGGAGTGCGATTTTTCAATCGCACACCATAACAGAACTAAAATTCGGGGCATGAGCACCTCATAGCTTCGATGCGGCCAAGGAAGTACTCGAAGCAGGGTTTCAAGACGAAGCTTCGGAAGAAGTCGAAGACTGCTTTGAAAGTACTCGATAAGCCTGCAGTACTCAGCTACGAAGAGCTCGGGGGCTTGTCAGACCCGGGGCTACCGGGCTGGGCATGTAGCGTAGTCTACGGAGGTTTAAGAGATTAAGTTCGTCTTATCTCTTATTCATTTTGTTTATCTTTTATTTATCCCGTTTAAATAGGAGATAGAGCTAACCAACGCGGAGAGGATCTATCCGAGACATGTTCTGGTAGGATCCCTCGGCAAAGGTTGGTTAGCATCTTTGTAACCCTGGCCTCTCGGATATATAAGGGAGGTCAGGGACCCCCTCGAGACAGAAGATCATTAGGTCATTCTATACAGAAGGCAATACAAGCCATACAGGACGTAGGGTGTTACGCTCCGTGCGGCCCGAACCTGTCTAAGTCTTATGTTCCTTGCACCTTCGAGTTCCTGATCTCGGCGTCTCCTCACCCAAAACTTACCACCTTGGGTATATCCCACGGTGGGCAGCCGGTTAAACACCGACATGCCCCTCCAAGACAGACCCTAAGGACTCTGAGGGCAAGGGGTAAGCGATCCCCTCGGAGGAGCCATCGGCCCCATCCTCCAGCGAGATCCCGGGGCCTCTAGGGGAGAGTGCATCAAGGGAGGGTGGCATTGTTCCCTATGACTGGGTGGCATTCTAGTGGGGTGCCACCTCGGATCCCTATGATTGGGTGGCATTCTAGTGGGGTGCCACCTCGGATCCCTCCGAGGAGATCTTGTATCCCCCGAGCATTGGGGGCCAGCAAACACCAGGGGACCCCTTGGACATGACATCCAATCCTACCAAGAAGAAGAAGAAGAGAAAGACATCCAGTTTGAGATTTTTTATTCCCGGGGCTAGCTGGAGCTTCCAAGTCCTTGGCGCCGCATAAGATCTCTTCCGTCCGCATCTCTCTCGATTGCTTACACCACTCCGCATGCTTTGGTGACCTTGCAACTTCTCTTGGTGTGGGTCTCCATCTGGGGGTCCACGCGTCCCACTTCCTTGCGGGGATGCTCCGAGGCCCCCCGTACCATGTCTGCCTTGTCTGTAGCCGACATCATGAATGGGGTCGTCGTGCGTGGGAAGAGCCTCGAGCCGCTGCCACCGTGCAACGCGACGAAAACCTTACCTTCCCCCAATTAGGGGGTAGCGCCGAACTGCCGCCATTCCTGGAGCCCACCAACGACCTTCTAGCAAATCTACCCGCCCCTTAGACTTAGGGAATCCCGTCCAATGCGCTCAAGGCTGAATATGAGTGGACGATGTGATCCTTCAGCTTGGGTGATGTCATGGTGGGCTCCCCCTTGGCCCATGATGGGGATTCGTGCCCCCAGACCACAAGCTGAAGCCCCTCCTCAAAGGGACCCATCGACGGAACTAGCGCCAAAGGCGGACGCTCCTGGGAGCCCCCTGTCTCGGGCCAAAGTTAGATAGAAGCCACCCCGGGTCCAACTCCCAGCGTTCGCCTGGTCCCCTAGGGTGCCGTCGAGCACCTGCGTGGCCATGGTTTCTCTAGCCTTCTAGGGACTTGGTCCCTTGCTTCCTCCTCCCGCAGCAGCTACAGTGCCCCACTTGACGACACTCGTGCTACCCTCGACCGCCTCTAGGCCTTCACTACCATGGACTGGGAGGCCTTCCTTCACCAATGTGAGGTGGAAGCTGCCGAAAAGGACTGCTTGCTTGTCGCCCATGGCCCCATGCCTGCATTGATAAGCGATACTCTGGCACCCCGTTTGGAGCACCGACCATCTGGATCGACAGACATTGCACTAGAGCAAACATTCGAATACTTGAACCGATGTCGTGACACTAGATTTACTCATCTAATCCCGCAAGATATATGATACAAGTATATACTAAACAAGGGACATATATCTGAGGAAGCGGTATATGAACCACGCATAAGTAAAGATAAAGAAGATAGCTCTATTAGGGATATCCGAGTATTACAAAGAGAAGAGAGTACTACCGAGCTCTCTTAGTAACCCCGGGAATCCATAGAAGAAGTACTTCATCCTAAACTCCACTAGCCTATGGACTAAAGCAAGAGAGAAGAGTGAATGAGCAATTTCTTAAGTGTCTTCAAATGGAGCCCCCTCTCATATTTATAGCCTTGAGTAAGACGGTTGTGGCCGGTAATTCAGGTAGGAGCAGTCGTAACCAACTTCAGAAGGCCACCAGGAGTTGCCATGTGTCAGCTGGGGGCGAGTGGCCCCGCCACTAGTTCGGCTGAACCAGGGGCACCACCTCTGGCCACCGCCTTTGGCTGGGAGGCTGACACGCGAGCCCCAAGGTCGGTTGTCTGTGCACCACGCTGAAGTATGTCAGTTTTGGTCATTTTGTGGGCCCTTTGATCCATGAGAGATTGAGGTGGCGATGCATGATTTGTCGGAGTTGTGCTTCTTGCCACCTTAGGTGTGTTTTCTCCTTAGATCTGCTCAATTCCCCACATACCGTTAAAATGCAAGGGTGTGAAAAAACATTATTCTAAACTAATATACGTGTAAGAAATGTTAGGTCTCCTTTATTCAATTTATTTCCTGATCAATTTGACTAGCAATTTTGGTACTTAACGACCATCAACACCTGTAGAAATATAAATACGACACCCGGAATACTCACGGGTAAAATGCTATGACAGTATATCCGTACACTTGCGGATTTATCTGTGACCGTTGTTGATGCTTGTTACGGTTCAATTTCAATTGTCAATTTGATCAGAAAACTGGGAGAACTAACATTTCTTGCATGCATATTTATCTAGAATAATATCATTTCCACATGTCCCTTGAAAAATAGTGCTATGCAGGAATTTGAGCAGAAATGGAGGGAAAACACACCCTTTAATCTAAGGCAAAAGCTATTGACCAATCAGAATGCACCGTTTGGCCTCACATTGATCAAATGGCCCACCAAAGCATACAACCGACTTAGGACAGTGCCGATGCACATAAGACAGACCCAAGGGCCCACCAAGCAGTCACCCTACCAAAGGAGAAGAGGAGAGGTGTCCTGGTTTTGTCGGCTGAACCACTGGTTCGGCCGAACCAGTTCTGGCACAACTAACTTACCTCTTCCACATGCTACCCCCTGATTGGCTCCCAATGGCGGTTCCAAGTGACTCCCCTCATTTGCCGGCCGAGAGACCTTTGTGCCACACCTATAAATATGAGGGGAGGGGTGTAGAACTAAGACACACCTCAAGTTGCCCTCTCTCATGTTCTTCTCTTGCTTAGTCTACAAGTTAGTGGAGTTTAGGCTGAAGTAGCTGTCTTCAGGTTCCCGAGGTTGCCTAGCTGTCTTCTCTTGCTTAGTCCACAGGTTAGTGGAGTTTAATGCATAGGTTCTCTTGAAAGTGCATTTTGCCCCCTAAGTGGGTTTTGGTGATGACATACAAAATTAAGGAGCTAATGAGTTTATCGAGTTTGGATAGGTTAAAATTCAATTCAATGAAATAGAGCAAGAAAACACGCCAAATTTGCTTAAAGGATGGTTTTGGTCTTAAAAGAAGATCCTTACTTATTTTATATTTTGAATTTAAGTTTGGGAAACACCGTACTATTAAGAGGGATGTGAATGAATAGCATGAAGGTGTCAAAGTGCTTATTTGAGATGCTCACCATTAAGGAGAGATACAAAATCACACACTTGTGCACCTAGTTTTCTGTCTATTTCAATATGTGTCGGAAGTTCCGACACTTGTTGGAAGAAGCTGGATTCTTCCGACAAGGGGTCCTCGCCTAGCTATTTTAAAATTGTCAGAAGTTCCGACCCTATGTTAGAAGTTCCGACAATCACTTAACCAGTGCACTAACGGCTAGTTTTTGGAGCTTGGGTATTTATACCCCCTCAGCCCCCCTTCACTGGCTGCTTACTCCACACACAAGAACACCTCCAAGAACACTCATTCCACTCCCCAAATCCTTCCTTGAGCTAATTCTTGAGTTGATTTGAGCTAGGGCTTGGGTGAAAGCAAGATTGAGATGTGAGACTTAACCATTTGAGTGTGAGAGCAGCCAAGTTCATGTCAAGAGCACTTGAAGCATCTTCATCCTTCGATTCACGTTTGTTACTCTTGAAGCTTGCTTCTAGATGGTTTAGTATCGCTCGTGGAGCGTCCTCTCGTGTGTGTGCACCCCAGGAAGTTTGTATTACCCTATCCTTTTTGGATTTCATAGTAAGTGACTCAATCCTCCTTTGTGGTTGATTGAGTGAGGTAAAGGGTTAGTGGAAGACCCAGCTCTTTGTGAGCTCCTCAACGGAGACGTAGCTTCCTTGGTGCAAGTGAACTTCGAGAACAAATCTCTTGTGTCTTGTGGTTATTGCATTTATTTAGTTCCTATTGACCTAGAGTTTATTTTGTGCCCATCTACGTACTCGAGTTGTTGTGCTTGCAAAGATCACTTGCAGAAGTCTCCTAGTATCATTGTGCAACTTTTGATTCAGTCAGGTTCTGCAGTTTCAAGTTTAGTTTTGAACTTTGTATAAGTTTTAGTTTTGTTGAAAGTTCCGATCCAGTGTCGGAAGTTTCTACCTATCAGAACTTCCTACATAGTGTCGGAAGTTCTGACACATTTAATTCCTGCAAAGAATTTTTTAGGTTTTTCAGGTACGCCTATTCACCACCCTCTATAAGATCCTTTCAATTGGTAATAGAAACTAATCTCTTGATTTAGGCTTAACCGGTAAGGGATATCAAGATGTCTATAGTTAGGGATGATGCGGACACTGTCGCAACCATCACTGCTCAAATCAATGCCGGTACCAGACTAGATGGTGCTGGAAATCCTTTCGGGCAAACAAGCCGTCTACCCTCCATTCATGATGTTGACTCAAGTTCAAGCGATGAAAGCGAGGGTGAGACATTGGAAGCAAGAAGGAGAAAAGAAAAGATGAAGGCCAAAATTGAGAAGAAGGCTAAGAAGTTGATGATGAAGCGAATTAAGGAAGAAAGCGAGAAGCATCCTTTTTTTAGATTAAATCAAGTTCCTCATAACTATGCTTCATCTCAATATCCTACTTCTCAATTTCAATCTGTTCACTTGGGAAAACCTCCTTTCTTTGATGGGACGGATTATCCCAAGTGATCTTATAATATAAAAATGCATCTCTACGGGCTTCACCCCTCTATTTTGGGAAGCTGTGGTTGTAGGTATGACTCCTCATACGAACGATGTACCCATGACCGAACAAGCTCAAGACTATTTCCATAATGCGCAAGCCGTGAGGGTCATCACAAGTTCCCTTTGTGCCCAAGAATTCAACAAAATATGCAATGTTGAAATAGCCAAGAAAATTTTGGACACAATAAAAGAAGCTCATGAGGGAACCGATGAAGTTAGAGAAGGCAAGATGGATTTGTTGCAAGGGGAGCTAGAGCACTTTGGCATGCATGATGAAGAAACCGTGAGGCAAATGTATGATAGACTAATGGTCCTTGTATCGGACATTAGATCTCTTGGAAGCGTGGAATGGGAATATCACAAGGTGACAAAGAAGTTGCTTAGAGCCTTCACACCAAGGAACCCTACTCTTGCAACAATGATTAGAAGAGATACCAAATTCAAGGTTAAGATGCCTAATCAACTTCTTGGTGAAATCCTCCATCAAGAGTTGGTTGAGAGGGATGTGGCCAAGTTACTTAGTCACAAAGTGAACAAGAATGTAGCACTTAATTCTAGTTCAAGTGACAAGCTTGAATCAAGTCCTAAGACTCTAAAGTTAAGAAAGGAAGATTCAAGTGATAAAGGATCCACCGATGAAGAGATGGCCTTGGTATTGGAAAACTTCAAGAAGTTCATGAAGAAGAAGTACTACAAGAAATATGGTGATGACAAGAAGAAGCCATCACAAAGAAGATGTTACGAGTGCAAAGAAGTGGGTCACTACATTGCCAATTGCCCACAATTGAAGAACAAAGAGAAGGAAGAGAAGAGGTACAAGGAGAAGAGCAAGGACTACAAGAAGAAATATCAAGGGCATGCTCATGTTGGTCAAGAGTGGGAGTTTAGTCATGAAGACTCTGACCATGAAGGTATGGCAACTCTAGCCATACCAAAGACTTCAAGGAAACTCTTCAACAACATCTTCGACGATGAAGATGACGCACCCTTTTGTCTCATGGCAAAAGGGGCTAAGGTACAAGAATCATCCAACTCCTCCTCTCATCCTTCCACTATATCTAGTAGTTCGCAAAATAATTTTGATGATGAGGAAGAGCAACATAAAGCATTCATGATAAAAGAATTTGGAAAGAAAGGTTTCAAAGAAATTGAAAAACTTATGGAGAAATTGGAGAAAAAGAAGGAGTGTTTTGATAGGCAAGAGGACTTGCTCATCCTTGAGAAGGAGAGAAACCTTGCTTTAGAGAAGGCTCTTGCCGAAGAAAAGGTGAAACTTGAAAAATTAGCTATCGATTTATCTCTAGCTAATGATTCAAAAGAGAGAATGTCAAAGGAGACCACTTTGATAAATGAATCTCTAGCTTCCCTAAAGGCTACTCATAGGGAACTTCAAGAAGGCTTTTCATGCTTAACGACCAAGTACAAAGATCTTAAGTTAGCTACAATGCCCTTTGGGAAAGCACCAAAACCAATTCTGAAGCAACTCTTGACTCCAATATCTCCACAAGTGAAGGGTGCTCAAGGTGTTATAAAAATTGATATGCAAGCTTGTAGTACTAACTTGGAAAAGTTAGAAAAGTTGATCAAAGCAAAGGATGCTCAACTTGAGAGGTTAAACAAGTTAGTAAGAAATGGATATGAAGGTGAAACCAAGCCCGAGCCTAAGGTTGCGTACAAGGAAGGGAGACGTTCCCACAAGAAGGATGGGCTTGGTCACTACAAGGGAGGCAAGGTAAACGACCGGAAGGTAGTCAAAGGTAAGGAATGTGTCATGTTCATCAAAGGATCAAATCTTGAGGACTTGATGAACATTGCACATGGTGTGACCACCATTCCCTCCCAAGCCAAGAAGAAAATTGAAGATCTATCAAGGCAAAGATCACTAAGCATGAGTCATTACCAAACTACACTACGGATTATATGGTGACAATGGACCACAATGGTAAAATAGTGATCACGTATGTTGGGGCTTACACTAAGAGAGCAATCCTTAGAAGTGTGTGGGTTCCAAAAGTGTATCCATCTAACCCTCAAGGACCCAAAACTTTTTGGGTACCTAAATTCAAAGCTTAACTAATTTTGTAGGCCTACTCCTCGGGTGGCACCGCATGGTTGCTTGATAGTGGATGCTCAAATCATATGACCGGGGAAAAGGATTTATTCACATCCCTAGAGCTTCATGATATACCTAAAGAAACTATTGTCTTTGGAGACAATAGCAAAGGAGATGTGATTGGTTTGGGTAAAATTGCACTCTCAAATGATAACTCTATTTCAAGTGTTTATTTGGTTGAAACTTTAGGGTACAATTTGTTGTCGGTCTCGCAACTTTGTGAGATGGGCTACAATTGTCTCTTTACTAATGAGGGTGTGACTGTATTTAGAAGGGAGGATTCCTCTATTGCGTTTATGGATCGCTTAAATGGCAAAGTCTATCTTGTTGATTTTTCCAAGGAGATAGTTGAGCCCAAGACTTGTTTAGTGGCAAAATCTGATTTGGGTTGGATTTGGCATCGTCGACTATTCCATGTCGGGATGAGGAACTTGGCCAAACTTCAAAAAGGAGAGCACATCCTAGGACTAACAAATGTTGTCTTTGAGAAAGATAGGTTGTGTAGCGCATGCCAAGACGGAAAGCAAGTTGGTGCTCGACACCGTGCCAAGAACATCATGACTACATCAAGACTATTGAAGCTTCTACACATGGATTTGTTTGGACCCATTGCCTACATTAGCATTGGTGGTAACAAATACAGTCTTTTCATTGTTGATGATTTTTCTCGTTTCACTTAGGTATTCTTTTTACAAGATAAGAGGTCAAAATGAATATGAGTTGAAAATCAAGAATGTAAGAAGTGACAATGGTTCGGAATTCCAGAACACCAATATTGAAGAATTCCTTTATGAAGAAGGAATCAAACATGAATTCTCCATACCATACACACCTCAACAAAATGGGATTGTTGAGAGGAAGAATAGGACGTTGATTGAAGCCTCAAGAACAATGCTTGATGAATACATGAGTCCTGATATCTTTTGGGCCAAAGCTATCAATACGGTGTGTCATGCCATCAACCGTCTCTACCTCCACAAATACTTAGGCAAGACACCCTACGAGATAATCAATGGTAACAAACCCAAGGTGCACTATTTTAGAGTTTTTGGGAGTAAGTGTTTCATACTTAACAAGAAAACTAAAAGCTCAAAGTTTGCATCAAAGGTTGATGAAGGTTTTCTACTTGGTTATGGTAATAACGAACACGCCTATCGTGCCTTCAACAAAACCACAGGTTATGTTGAGGTCACGGTGGACGTAACTTTTGATGAATCCAATGGCTCTCAAGTAGAGCAAGTTGATAAAAATATTATAGATGAAGAGGAACCCCCGAGTCTATCAATCATGAGGATGGGCTTGGGAGAGGTGAGGCCTCGTGAAGTTCAAGCTCAAACTCCAATTGAAGAATGAAACAATGATCCATCATCATCCACAAGAGTTGAACCTCCAAGCTCTCAACAACCTCAAGATCAAAGTCAAGTTCATGGTGACAATCAAGTTCATGGCATTGATCAAGGGGGAGAACAAGGTGGAGAAGCTCAAGAAGATGCTCCACGAGCTGAAAATGATGATGATGGACCCATTCAACCTCAATCACATGTGCCGGATCAAAGAGTTCATCAAAGTGTTCAACGAGATCATCCTGTTGACAATATTCTTGGAAGTATTCAAAGAGGGGTAACTAGTCATTCATGTTTAGCAACTTTTTGTGAACATTACTCGTTTATCTTTTCTCTAGAACCTCACAAGGTAGATGAAGCACTTGATGATCCGGATTGGGTCATTGCCATGCAAAAAGAGTTGAATAACATCACAAGAAATGAAGTATGAGAGTTGGTTGAAAGACCAAAGCAAAATGTGATTGGCACCAAGTGGGTTTTTCGAAACAAACAAGGAGAACATCGTGTCATCACAAGAAATAAGGCAAGGTTAGTTGCACAAGGTTTCACACAAATTGAAGGTTTGGATTTTGGTGAAACCTATGCACCCGTAGCTAGGCTTGAATCAATTCGTATACTATTAGCCTATGCCACTCACCATGATTTCAAGCTTTATCAAATGGACGTGAAATATGCATTGTTGAATGGCCCCCTATTCGAGTTGGTGTATGTAGAACAACCGCCAGGCTTTGAAGATCTAAGATTTCCAAATTATGTGTACAAGCTCCATAAGGCGCTCTATGGGCTTAAGCAAGCTCCTAGAGCATGATATGAATGTGTCAGACCCGGGACTACGAAAATGTATACATAACGTAGTTCATACAAGAATAGGGGATAGGACATATCCTATACCTTATCGATGTTGTACTCTACGTGCATGTGAAGTAGGACTAGCCGGTACAGAAGGAAACTACTCGAGTTGTACTCGAGTACTGTTCCTAGGCTAGTATCGGACTAGGATTCATGTAACCCTATCCTCCCGAATATATAAAGGCGGGCAGGGATCCCCTCAAAACAACATCAACACCCAAGGCAATACAAACCACCAAATAGGACGTAGAGTATTACGCACATTGCGGCCCGAACATGTCTAAACCTTGTGTTGCTTGCACCTTCCAGTTCCTGATCTCGGCGTCACCCTACCTAAAACTTACCACCTCAGGTATACCCCTCGGTGGGCAGGCGGTAAAACACCGACAGCTGATGCGCCAGGTAGAGGTGCGCATCAAAGATCCACCGGCGAACTCGATGGCAACGTTCAAGTTCACCGGTGCTGTGCCCCCTCAGGGCACGATGTTCATTTTCGGCTCGTGGGTTTGCGTCGCAGATGGTGCGGGCAATTTTCATCGATTCATCGTCGACATGAAGCTGAAAACTCTCACGGTGTGTTTTCATAGCGACCTCGACGGGTTCGTCGATAATCTCGAGGACTTGTCAACCCATAGCTCCGCTACGAGGACCGAGGAGGAATCCATTTTTGACGCGACTCTATCCAGCGCTGCAACAACCTTGCTCGGGTTGGACTCGTTCCAATCTTAGGACTTGCGTAGCCGATCGCAATTCGGTCTATGCAATTCGGCCACTGAACCTTAGGAGGCCAACAACTCTGAGTCCCTCTCCGCATGGGAAAAGGACTTGGACTATTTACTCCGAATCGGAAAGCCCGAAGCCACCGCACATCGGGGGCTGCGGGTCATCTTGGTGACAATGGTCTGATGATCACCTTCACTCCAGAGGGCCATTTCGTGCATTGGAAGGGCATGAAACTCTCTGATCTACTCAAGGACGAAGACCGACTTGTGGCACACCTTGAGCCCTTGCCTTTTTAGGAGGGCAGGCCATTAGCCACCATGGCAGAGGAGTCGACCGAGCTAGTCGAAGCGAGCTCTGATGAGCTCATATCACATCAGGTGCTGATGGCGGAGGAGGTCGAGGATGATGGCAACTTACCCATCGTCGCACTTGATATGATATTCGAAGATGAGGCCACAGCCAACGCCGGCGATGAAAACAACGCCGATCGTGAGGCACGAAGGGCCAGGAATAGAGCCCGCACAGTCTGGCGAACGAGGGTCAACGAGCGCATGCGATCTATTCATCGTGAGCTAGACGCCGAATTTGCCGCCGTGAGCGCGCAGGGCTTCAGAACTCCCATGGCCAACATCTCCAGGGTAACTGCCATACTCGAGCGCAATAATGATCCAAACCTGCATCAAGCACTTCGCTACGCGCAGAGGGCATGGATTCAACTCGATCAACAAAACCCGACGTCTACCATCAGAGAAGAACACGTGGGCGAAAGTCGCAGCCAGGCTCACAGTCGAACAGTAGGCGGCCGTCCTCGACCTCAGTGTAGCAATAACAACGACTATGCTCGCGGGAGTTAGGCCACTGGCGGGAGGTAGCAGCCACCTCCGGGAGGCAACCCGCAACAGGCCAATCATCGGAATCCTCCAGAAGACCTGTGCCAGAGAATCAATGAAGGATGCGATGTGCGATCCATAATTGATTTCAGGTGCAGAGAGCGTGAAGTAGCTGAGATAGAGGGTACCGACTGCAGTGATCATTTTCCAGCATTCACAGCACGGTTCAGCAGTTATAAGTACCCTGAGGGCTTCAAGCCGATTGGGATCACCAAGTATGATGGCAAGCAAGCTCCTCAGCAATGGCTATGTTGTTACTCCACCACCATTGAAGTCGCAGGAGGCTCCAACATCACCAAGGTCGTCTACTTCCCTATGGATTTGGACACTGCGCCGCTCACGTGGTTGGAGAGCCTCAGCAACAACTCGATCGACTCCTGGGAGCGGCTCAAGAAAGTAAATAGGAACGATCACCTGTGCAGGTACTCATCACAACCTTGCTCAATGTAAATAGGAACGTAACGAGCTCCTACGGTCCTATACACGCCGTATCTTCGACGTGCGTGCCACCATTGCGAATATCTCAAAGGAAGACATCATCGACTGCTTCTACAATGGCATCACCGACCCAGGCATCTACAGAGACTTTGGGTGAAACAGACCGAAAACCGTTGTAGGGCTTCATGACATGATGCACGACTGGTCCGAGCAGGAGGAAAAGATGCGGGAGCGGTTTCCGAGGCGCAATGACAGCAATCTGAGGCGCACAAATGACAATTGTACTGACAAGAGCCACTGGGATTACTCGGGTTCATCCTGAAAGCGCAAGCCAGACGACCTCGTCGTGGCTGTGGATTGTCATTCGTGAGACAGGAAGACTACGACGCAGGAGGAGTTCGAAGAGCTCCTGCAGAAGAAATGCCCATGGCATCCAGGTGCTAATCATGCGGTAATAGATTGCTACCACCTCTGGAGGACATTCAGCAATCCTGGTGGCGGCAAGAAGAATAAGCCAGCGGACAAAGAGCCCAAAGAGGACGACCAGGGGGACAAATCGAACAAAGCGAAGTTCCAAGATGCTTCTAAAACCATCAACGTCATCTTCGGAGGTGATGGAGAGTTCAATTCCAGGAGGGAACAGAAATTGCTTGTGACATTCAGGTACTTAGGATTAAAACATACTGGATTCTAGTATAAAGTGTGTATGTTTGATCTTTTGTATGTGTGCTAAAACTTGAATGCAAAGGGAAAAGGGTATTTGTGTAATTCTGGAAAGTTTAAGTCCTTTGGTGCAAAATGGGTGAGAATGGTAGGTAAAATTCAAATTATGTAAAGGGTTGTTTTGCAAAAAGCAAGTACTTACTTTTAAACCTCGTTGAGAAGTGAAACCACCCTAAGGATTCAATTGGAGTGTAGAATTTAAATAGGTTATCTCCGAAGTTTAAACTTTTGCCAAGTTTTAAATTAGATTCAGATCCTTAACTCTTTTGAAGCTAAACCTTAAAGAAAAGTTGTAGATCTTGCTAAACTCTACATTTTTGCTTTTGGGCATGTTTTCATTTGAGCTATGGTTTGAAAGTTAATTTGGCTTTACAGTGGAGTCCCTTCATTTTTGGAGAATTGCAGACAGGTCCCTGTCTTCAACCTCCAGCTCCTCCCTCTCTCTGTGTTCTCTCTGCCGACCCCGCCGCCCTCGCCGGCCGTTTCCCGAGCCCCAGCTGCCCCGCGCCGCTTAAACTTGCGCCACGTGCCCTCCAGCGCCGCGCCCACCGCTTGCCCGGCCTCCGGTGGCTTCTCCCCGCCCCTCCACGTCGCGCCGCCGCCGCCCGAGCCGCCACGCACGCTGTCGAGCTTGCCAGCAGCAGCTCTCACCCATCGTGCCTCCTCTTTGACTTGAAGCACATCCCTGAGCTCCTCACGAACTCATTCTTGCACTCACACGCGCCCATTTTACTTCTCTTCCTTCTTCCCGAGCGCGACGCCTTGCCGGAGCTCCGCCACAGCTCCTGCTCGCCGTCGTCAGCTGCCTCTACCGCCTCCCACCCTCGATCTAGTGCTCGTCACACCTGATTTATAAGGACATAAATCGAGCAATCATATATGCGCCAGGATCAAGTCACGCATATATACAATAGAATCATCAAGATATCACAACACGTATCTCGAAATAAAAGTGTATAAATTATAAATGAACATCTTTCTTACAACTAAATCAAGAATCAGTTCAAGGAATGCGGAAGCGTAAAATAAAATACATGAAGAACAGGGCGCCACAGGGCGTCGGCTGGGAGACAACGCCTAGAAATCGTCGAGTCCGCTGATGTAGTCCTCCACGTCGCCTGGTACTGAGCAGCAGTCGAAGACATCCCAGAGGGAACAGAAGAGTAGAGAAGGCAAGTGTGAGTACACAACTTGTACTCAACAAGTATAACACAAATTATGAGGCTCTAAGGTTAGCTGACTCAACCGCATTAGCTTTTAATCTTGGCAAATTTTTATTAAAGCTAATTACTACAAGTGGATGAACTACCATAACCCAAGTTACATAATAATTTAATCGAGATTAAACATGAGATTACTGATAAACCAAACCAAACCACCAAAGGTAAACCCCACTAATCAGACGGAGGTCTGGGCCGCTCATGATCGTGAGCACGGCTAGTATACCAGTTTTACACTCTCGAGAGGTTGCACAACTTTACCCACAAGTCGTGAGCTACACTAGTTGTTCATCACACTTCCTCGGGTGAGATGACTAGCAAGCACACTATGAGACCATTACAAAGGATCACGTTAGTAAGGTGTAACCGCTAAGGTTTCTGGATCGGCGACGATGGGGCCCACCTCACGGGGGTACAAGCACACAGCACAGACCAAGCCGGAGGAGCAGGGACCATTGAAGCTTACCACCCCTCTTGCCCCGCAGGTAGGTTACTCCCGAAGCAAAATGACCTAATTAGTAAGTCAAGACCGTCCTATTCCAGTCTTGTGGTTGTGCGGTTGTTGTCACACCCGATTTATAAAGAACATAAATCGAGCAATCATATATGCGCCAGGATCAAGTCACGCATATATACAACAGAATCATCAAGATATCACAACACGTATCTCGAAACAAAAGCGTATAAACTATAAATGAATATCTTTATTACAACTGAATCAAGAATCAGTTCAAGGAATGCGTAAGCTTAAAAGAAATACATGAAAGGTAGGGCGCCACAGGGACGTCAACTGGGAGACAACGCCTAGAAATCGTCGAGTCCGCTGATGTAGTTCTCCACGTCGCCGGGTACTGAACAACAGTCGAAGACATCCCAAAGAGAATAGAAGAGTAGAGGAGGCAAGTGTGAGTACACAACTTGTACTCAACAAGTATAACACGAGTATGAGGCTCTAAGATTAGCTGACTCAACTGCATTAGCTTTTAATCTTGGCAAATTTTATTAAAGCTATTTACTACAAGTGAATGAATTACCATAACCCAAGTTACATAATAATTAATCAGAATTAATCATGAGACTACTGAAAACTAACCAAACCACCACGATAACCCCACTAATCAGACGGAGGATCTGGGCCACTCATGACTGTGAGCACAGCTGATATATCAGTTTTACACTCTCGAGAGGTTGCCCAACTTTACCCACAAGTTGTGAGCTACGCTAGTTGTTCATCACACTTCCTTAGGTGAGATGACTAGCAAGCACACTACGAGACCATTACAAAGGATCACGTTGGTAAGGTGTAACCGCTAAGGTTTCTAGTTCAGCGACGATGGGGCCCACCTCCGGGGGTACAAGACACACAGCACAGACCAAGCCAGAGGAGCAGGGACCATTGAAGCTTACCACCCCTCTTGCCCCACAGGTAAGTTACTCCCGAACCAAAATGACCTAATTAGTAAGTCAAGACCGTCCCATTCCAGTCTTGTGGTTGCGCGGTTGTCCCAGGTTGTCGCTCTATGAACCGGTCCTTATGGAGAGTGGCCAACCAAGCACTAAGCACCGTGCTGGCCCCCTAAACCATGTTTCTAACAAAACATCTTTTAAGGAGACGTGAGCCGCTCAAGCAAACAGCACAGAGGGCCACCACTCTCAGAAATTAAGTTGCATATAACCATTAATCACATTAATTAAAAAGGACCAGAATATGTGAGAGCGCAGCACCTAGCACAACTAACCAAAATGCAACCCAAGGTATTATATACAGGATAAGAGTGGCTAGGAAATCTTTATAGGTATACAGTATTAAAATGCAGTATGAAATTGTATTTAAAGGTGATAGGATGTTCATGTTATACTTGCCTTCCTCAAAGTTCTCCTGCTGCTGCTCAAAAGCTTCAGAAGATGGTGGCTCCTGGTACTCGTCCAAAGGCTCCGCGTCTACTCACGATCGCAACGCCAAAACATAGTCCAGCACATACACATACATGCAAACGAGGACAAAATATAAGAAACAGTACAATATTACATAGAAACAGCACACAAAACTATGCTAGCACTATTCTACACATTACAACGATCGCGTGAGCGCGAGAATCACCTGAAACGGAGCTAAGACGCGAAATCTAGTGCTAAAACAAGGTCCAGGGGCTTTTCTGTAAGAAAAACAGAACTTCCAAGGGGTTCTGGACAAAAACTAGGGACCTAAACGTAATTAAAGGCTAGACACAGGGGCTAACACGTGAAAACACAGGGCATGGACTGCGAATTCTATTTCTAAAGAACTCAGGGGCCCAAACAATAAAAATAGGGCCTGGCTGCAAATACTTTTGAATGGCATAGGACTGCGGGTTGATTCTTGAAAAGCACAGGGGCTCTTTAACAAAATGGCCAGGCTGAAGCGGTACGCGCTAATCTGGACCATTGGATCTAACTTCTACGGCCCAGATTATATCTATTTCGCGAAGGGGTATGCACGCACCGTGGCCGCTGGATCTAGATCTAACGGTTCACACGCGATCCGGTTCGGACGGTCTGATCTAACTGCGGTTTATGGACGGTCCGATCTGTCCGAGGGGGTCCAGTCCACTGGATCTTGATCGGAGGGCTGGGATTGAAGAGGTACGTGGGATCTAATCCCGACCGCTGACTTCAGATCGGACGGCTCGGGTTGGGTCGGGGAGCACAGGCGGCGGCAGAAGACGCCGGCGATCAAGCCCGCGGCGGCGCGGCTCGGGGCTCGCCGGAGTTCGACGTTCCCGTCGCTCCGGTGGCCAAAACTTCACGACTTCAGGCCAGGGAGCATCACCACGGCACGGGGAAACGATCTAGGGCTACAGCTGGGCCTAGAGGAGCTCGGGCTTCGCGATCCACGGCTCGGGGCGGAGGACATCGCCGGTGAGCGGCGTTCTAGAGGCTAGTGCGGGTCCTAGGCTAGGACAGCTAGCGCAACAGAGCCAGGGAGAGGAGGCAAGGCTCACCGAGGGGTTGTGGAGGCCGGAGCTGCGGCGGAAGGGGGAAGTCGACGACGACCGGCGGCGGAGGGGATCGGGCTCTCGCGGGAAGGGGTGATGCAGGGGCGATTCAAGCTGCTGATCACCTTGGATCGGCTCAAGGGGTCCCTGCGGAGGTGTACAAGGGGTCAGCACGGCCAAAGGCCCGACGATGGTGAGAAATCAACGTGGCGGAGCAGCTTACCGGCGAAAGTTCCCTCGGGAAATTCGATCGTTACCGAGGCGTAGAGCTCCAATACTGAGCTCGAGGAGCTTTAGGATGGCGAGGTTGAACTTTTGCGGGGGATGCGGTGGTCTGGGGCGCGGCGGAGCGGCCTGACCACGGTGAGGCCGAGGTAACCGGAGGGGATGAAGAAAGGGGCGGCGGTGCTGGAGGTCTTCGGGGCGACGCAGGGCCAGGGTTAGGGTTCTGGCCTCAGGGGCTCCCCTTTTGTAGGGCGGCGGGGTCTATCTCGGCGTACGGGCCCAGGAAGAGAAGCTCGTCGAGGATCTCGGGGAGGGCGTTGCGCGCCGGAGAAGAAAGGGGGAGGGGAAAGACGGCGCTGGCAAGTGGGGTCGGCGGGTTAGAGGGAGAGAGGAGGGAGAGCGGGCGCGCGGGCGG
Organism: Panicum hallii; assembly: GCF_002211085.1. Lineage (NCBI taxonomy): Eukaryota > Viridiplantae > Streptophyta > Magnoliopsida > Poales > Poaceae > Panicum > Panicum hallii. Next base: position 23,537,554 of record NC_038042.1, read on the forward strand.
GGAGGCTGGCGCCGACATGTGGGACATGGGTGGTAGTGGAAGAAAGAAAGGGGCCGCTCGGGCTGGGAAGGGAAGTGGGCCGGCGTGACCCATGCGGGGGAAAGGAGGGGAAAGGGAGAGCTGGGCCGATGGGAGAGGGAGCTGTTGGGCTGGGCTGGCTGCTCTTTTCCTTCTCTTTTCTTTTCCTCTCTTACACTTAAACTAAATCAAACAAATCTATTTGAATTCAAATAAATTTGAATCCAAACCCTAATCACTCAACACAATTAAACAATGCTCCAGCATGAATGCAAAAACAAGTTGATCTTATATTAAATTTTTATTTTCTTGTGTTATAAAATTACTTTAAATGCCACAAAATTAAAGAAAACCCTGGAAATTTCATTTGAGCCAAAATAAATTCATTAAAATTAGGGAAAATTACATTAGGGTGTTACAGTTGTGCCAGGTTGTCGCTCTATGAATCGGTCCTTATGGAGAGTGGCCAACCAAGCACTAAGCACCGTGTTGGCCCCCTAAACCAAGTTTCTATAAAAACATCTTTTAACGAGACGTGAGCCGCTCAAGCACACAGCACAGAGGGCCACTCTCAGAACCAAGTTGCATATACCACTAATCAAATTTAATTACAAAGGACCATTATATGTGAGAGCGCAGCACTTAGCACAACTAACCAAAATGCAACCCAAGGTATTTATGTAAAGGATAAAAGTGGCTAGGAGATCCTTATAGGCATACAGTATTAAAATGCAGTATGAACTTGTATTTAAAAGATGATAGGATGTTCATGTTATACTTGCCTTCCTCAAAGTTCTCCTGCTGCTGCTCAAAGGGCTCTCATGAAGGTGGCTCCTGGTACTCCTCTGATGGCTCAACGTCTACTCATGATCGCAACGCCAAAATATGGTCCAGCACATACACATACATGCAAGCAAAGGCAAAAGATAAGAAACAGTACAATATTACATAAAAACAGCACACAAAACTATGATAGAACTGTTCTACGCATTACAACAATCGCGTGAGCGCAAAAACCACCTAAAACGGAGCTAAGACGCGAAATCTAGTGCTAGAAGAGGGTCCAGGGACCTTTCTGCGAGAAAACAGAGCTTCCAGGGGGTTCTACGTAAAAACTAAGGGCTTAAACCTAATTAAAGGTTAGACACAGGGTCTAACATGCCAAACTACCGGCGCTGGACTGCGGGTTCGATTTCCAAAGAGCTCAGGGGCCTAAACAATAAAAATAGGGCCTAACTGTAAATACTTCTGAACGGCACAGGAGCGCGGGTTGATTCCAGGAGAGTCCGGGGACTCTTTAGCAAAACGACCAGGCTGAACCGGTATGATCTAATCAGGACCGTTGGATCGTGATCTGGCGGCTCTCATCTACAGCTCGGCCAACGGGCGCTCGGAGCGGCGGGGTGGTCACCGGAGTCCGGTCTCTGCGGCGGCGCCTCACCAGCGTAGGCCGAACTTGGCCGTCCGGGCTCCATTTTGAACGAGGTCTGGTCCGGGAGGAAGCTCGCGGCGTGCGTAACACATCTGGGCGGTTGGCACGGGTCTACAGCGGCTGAGACGGCACGCTCGGCGGCGGAGGCGGGTCGGTGCGGCGACGCTGGCCGGTGCGCACGCGTTTGGGCTGCTCGGGCTCGGAGCGTGTGCGAATAGGTACTGGATGCGTGCACAGTGCTAAGCAAGCCGATAACAGGGCACGCTCGACGGTGTAGGGGGCTCGCCATGGCGGCCTGCGGTTCGGCACGGCGGCGGTCACTGGTGAGCGGCGGTCCGGCCGTTGCGGGGAGCTAGGGACCACAACAACTAGCGCAAAAAGATCTTGGGGACGATGGGATGCTCACCGGGGCTGGAATTGGCCGGAGGTGGGGCGGAGCTACCGGACCACCGCGGAGCAGAGGCGGCTCGGCTGAGCTTCAATGCGCGGCGGCGGCGGCTAGGGTTCGCGGCGCTTCGGTGGGCTGGGGTTCAGGGGCGTGTGCGGGGCCAATTAAGGGCTGGAGCGGGAGCTGGGTGTGCGTGCTCGGGCTGGCTCGGAAATCACGGCGGTGACCGTGGCGTGCGGAGGAAGCGGATCGCGCACAACGGCCCCGCGCGATATTGGGTCGGGTGGCGGAACTTCTAGAAAGAACGGGGAGGCTCGGACGCTGGCCGGGGTGCGGGCTCGGGCGCGGCGCAAAGGAGCGGCCCCAGGGTGCAGCGGAGCGGGGCCACAGCCAGCGACGGGCGGTCGGGCCGGCGGGGAAAGAAACAGGGGAGGGGGAAGGAGAAGGGGGGAACAAGCTGACGTGCGGGCCCCGGCTGGCAGAGGGAGAAAGAGAGAGAGGAGAGAGCGCTCGGGCTGGGCCGTGGGAGGAGAAGGAGAGAAGGAGATGGGCCGCGGGGAGAAGGGGCCGGCCCAAGGAGAGGAGGGGAAGCTGGTTGGGCTGCCTTCTCTAATTCTTTTCCCTTTTCCTTTTCTAAACTATCTCAAATCAAATTAGATCCAAATGAAATTTGAATTCAACCTCAACCATTCCACCCGACAAAAGAAATGCACAAGCATGAATGCACAAACATATTGTTCCTAGAATAAATTTTTAATTACTTGTGATATAAAATTAGTTTAAATGCAAGGTAAATCGAGAGAAACCTTAGAAATTTCATTTGAGCCTAAATAAATTCATTAAAAATTTGGAAATTTACATTAAGGTGTTACAAACCTACCCCCCTTACAGGAATCTCATCCCGAGATTCGAATAGGGTAGCTAGCAAAGAGATCGGGATATGTCTTCCTCAGCTCATCTTCTCGCTCCCAGGTAGCCTCATCCTCCGTGTGATGACTCCACTGAACACGGCACATCTTGATCTTCTTGTTCCTGGTAGTTCTCTCAGATGTCTCCAGAATCTTCACCGGATGTTCGGTGTAGGTCAGATCCTCCTATACTTCCAACCCTTCTAGCGGTGCTTGTTCTTCTGGCACCCTCAAGCACTTCTTCAGCTGGGACATATGGAACACATCATGCACTCCCGAGAGGTTAGGAGACAACTCCAAGCGGTATGCCACCTCACCTTTCCGTTCCAACACCTTGAATGGACCGATGTATCGAGGGGCTAACTTCCCTCTCACATTAAACCTGCGGATTCCTCTCATCGGCGAGACCTTCAAGTACACTTGATCACCCACTGCAAAGGTCAGATCTCGACGACGAACATCCGCGTAGCTCTTCTGACGAGTCTGAGCGACCCTCAGGTTCTCTCGCACCTGCTGTACTAGTTGTTCTGCCTCCTCAACAATATCCGGACCAAATACCTGCCTCTCGCCAATCTGATCCCAATACAGCGGAGTTCTGCACTTCCGACCATACAGGGCCTCGAAAGGAGATTTCTTCAGACTGGCCTGATAGCTGTTGTTGTATGAAAACTCTGCATACGGCAAGCATTTATCCCAGCTGGTATCATACTGAAAAGCATAGGCTCGAAGCATATCCTCCAACACTTGGTTGGTTCTCTCTGTCTGCCCATCTGTCTGAGGATGATAAGCAGTGCTAAAACGCAGCTTCGTATCCAACGAGTCATGCAACTGCTCCTAGAACCGCGAAGTGAACTGAGATCCTCTATCAGATATGATCTTCTTCGGAACTCCATGCAGACAGACAATCCTAGAGATGTACAACTCTGCAAGTCTGGCGCCAGAGTAAGTAGTGTTCACCGGAATAAAGTGGGCGACCTTTGTCAGTCGATCCACTACTACCCATATGGAGTTGTACCCTTTCTGAGTACGAGGCAATCCCACAACGAAGTCCATAGTGATCTCCTCCCATTTCCACTCTGGAATCTTCAACGGCTGCAATAAACCTGCCGGCCTCTGATGCTCTGCCTTGACACGCTGACAAGTGTCACATATAGCCACGTACTCCGCAACGGAACGCTTCATTCCATACCACCAGAATCGTTCCTTGAGGTCATAATACATCTTCGTGCTGCCGGGATGAATGGAATATGCTGTATCATGAGCCTCACTTAAGATTAGCTTCATGAGATCCGCTACCTCTGGCACACATATCCGGCCCTTGTACTTCAAAGTACCCTAATCATCCTCTCTGAAATGAGGTGCCTTGCCAACCTTGAGCAATTCACGGATCTCCTGCAGCTTCTTATCTTCTTTCTGATGCTGCCTGATCTCTGCCTCTAGAGTGGGTTCTGCCTCGAATGATGCACTCGAGGTGTGATGTAAGAAACCCAAACTCAACTACTCAAACTCCTCGCATAACTCTTGAGGCATCTGAAGAGCCACGACCATGTTAACATAGCTCTTCCTGCTCAGAGCATCCACTACAACATTTGCCTTGCCCGGATGATAGTGAATCTCCAGGTCATAGTCCTTGACCAACTCTAGCCATCTTCTCTGCCGCATATTCAGCTCACTCTGAGTGAAGATGTACTTGAGGCTCTTGTGATCGGTGTAAATGTCACACCTCTGCCCAAACAAGTAATGCCTCCATATCTTCAGAGCATGCACAACCGCGGCTAACTCCAAATCATGAGTGGGATAATTTAGCTCGTGCCGGCGTAACTGCTGTGAAGCATAAGCTATCACTCTGCCCTCCTGCATCAGAACGCAACTAAGACCATCCCTCGAAGCATCACAATATACTGTGAACCTCTTGCTCTGGTCTGGCAGAGTGAGGACTGGCACTGTAGTCAACCTCTTCTTCAGCTCCTCGAAGGCCTTCTGACGCTCATCAGTCCAAGAGAAATCCACACCCTTCTCTAGCAAGGAAGTCAAAGGTTTCGCAATCTTGGAGAAATTCTCAATGAACCTCCGATAATATCCTGCTAAGCCCAGGAAAGAGCGGACTTCCTTCACTGTCTACGGTACCACCCAGTTAAGCACATCCTTCACCTTGCCGGGGTCCACAGCAATACCTCCCTTAGAGATGACATGACCGAGGAATGGAACCTCGTCAATCCAGAATTCGCACTTGCTGAGCTTGGCATACAGCTTGTGCTCTCTGAGCCTCTGTAACACAAGCCTCAGATGTTTCTCATGCTCTGCCTCTGACTTGGAATATACCAGGATATCATCAATGAATATCACCATGAAGGTGTTCAGATAATCCATGAAAACCTTGTTCATCAGATGCATGAAGAAAGCCGGAGCATTGGTCAAGCCGAAAGACATAACCGTATACTCGTATAGCCCATACTTGCAGGTGAATGCCGTCTTCGGGATATCCTCGGGACGTATCTTCAGCTGGTGATACCCCGAACGCAGATCAATCTTCGAGAATACACAAGCATCCTGAAGCTGATCAAAGAGATCCTCAATATGGGGCAAGGGATGCTTGTTCTTGATGGTGACTGCATTCAGATCCCGATAATCGACGCACATTCTCTTCGCGCCATCCTTCTTCTCTACAAGCAATACAGGAAAAGCCCAAGGAGAGAAACTACGACGAATATAACCCTTGGCTAGCAACTCGTCGACAGTCTTCTTAACTTCCTCATACTCAACGAGTGCCATATGATAGGGCCGCTTAGCAATAGGAGCTGTGCCAGGCAAGAGATCAATAGAAAACTCAATGTCGCAATCAAGCGGCATACCTGGCAAATCATCCGGAAAGACATCCGGGAATTCAGACACCACGCGAATACCATCCGTGGGTCTAGCCTCCATCTGACAAAGAATTCCAGAAGGCTCCGAAGTACTGATTGTGACTTCCTGTCCATCTGGTGCCGACAAGTGGACAGTCCTCTGAGCACAATCAATCCTGACACCCCATCTAACAAGGGTCTCCATTCCCAAAATGACATCGATACCCTTGGTGTCTAGCACCATCAGATTAGCACTGAACTCTAACCCCTTATGACAACACTGACTCTAGGGCAGAAGATATGAGACCTCAACTGCCCTCCCGGTGAAGATACCAACATGCCCCTCTTTAAGGTGCTAGTATGAATGTCATGATGCTCGACAAAAGATCGAGTAATGAAGGAATGCGTAGCACCAATATCAAAAAGCACTGTAGCAGGGTGAGTATTGACCATGAACGTACCAATAACCACATTGGGAGCCTCGGCTGCTGACTCGGCCGTTACGTGGTTCACCCTGCCCTAGGATGGCGCCTTGGGCTGAGCTGGGCGCCCCTGCTGTCCGGAGTGCGCCTTCCGGGGACAAACGTTGGCGTAGTGTCCCGGCTCGCCACAGTGAAAGCACACCCGTGGGAGTGCTAGAGCCTGCTGCCCGACAGGAGGAGTAGGCACTCCCGACCGCGAAGCTGGTGGAGCCGGTGGAGCAAAGCGTGCCGGAGGCGCTGGAAGCCTCTGGCCCTATCCCGCCTGCTGCTGCTGCTGAGGACGAGGCGGGTACTGCTGCTGTCGCTGCTGGTACTGCTGGATCTGTCTCTGGTGCTGCAGCTACTGCTGCTGCGGGTACTGGTACCGAGGCCGGGTGTTGCTGCCAGACGCAGTAGGAGCCATCTTCCTCTTCTTGTCCTCAATCTCCCGGCGTTTGCGCTCGGTGTTGAGGGCAGCGTCAACCAGCTGGTTGAAGTTGTTGAAGCGGTGGTTCATGAGCGCGTACTCCAGGTGGTCATCCAGTCCCTCCCTGAAGCGCTCCTGCTCATCGCCATCATTGGCGACCTCAGCGGGGGTGTAGCGAGCGAGCTGGAAGAAATGATCACGGTACTCGGTCACCGTCATAGCTCCCTGAAACGATAATCGCCGGAAAAAGAGGATGGAAATTACTCAGCGTTTCAAATTTCAAGGGGACAAACAAGGGTGGGCTTAAGCTCAAAAAGGATTTGCGAAAAGATTTTACTCTAATTTACCTGCTTAAGCGCAAGAAACTCCTTGTGCTTCATCTTCATCACTCCAGCAGGGATGTGGTGGTTCCTAAAATGCTCCCGGAACTGGACCCAAGTGAGGGCGTCGCGGTCTCGAGCTGGGTAGGACTCCCACCAATCGAGAGCTGAGCCTCGCAGCTGCCCTGCCGCGTATATGACTCGCTCCCTATCGTTGCACTAAGCAACATCCAACTGGCGTTCCACTAAATGAAGCCAGTCGTCAGCCTGGAGTGGATCAGCCGCATGGGAGAACGTCGGCGGGTGACCCCTCAGAAAGTCCGTGCGCCTGTTGCGGGGCTGCTGCGGTGGAGGAGGTGGCGGCTGAGCGTGGAGGAGTGGCCATCATCTACTTCTGGAGCGGGAAGAACTGCTCCGGAGTCAGAGGTGGAGGCATCGGCAGCGGCTGGTCGGTACTTTGGTTGTTCTGCCCTTGCTGGCCAGAACCGGTGCCGGTGCTCCTGGTGTTCACCATCTGTTTGCAGCAGAGCGAAATTTATAAGAGATAGATATTGTACAACTTCCGGGAAGAAAACTCTAATAGGATAAAATAGAGAGAAAAGAGTGTACGGTTTTACCCCCAATGATCTAACTCAATTCTATTATTTAATTCAAGTCTACGTTAAAGTCAATTTGCATGAACAAGTTTAACTACTAGACTATGCAATCAACCAAAGATCCAAATCAAACATTTTGCACAATCACAGACACTCAATATTCAAACGTTAGTCGAGTTTATCACTCCACTCGACTAAAACAAACAGGCACTCTAGCGTATTTTTGCAAAGGCGTCCTAGACTTATGAGGACAGTCAGAAAATTGCAGGCCAACGTCTACGGAATATATCAGACTAATTCTCAGAAAATGCAAAGAGGGTTAGCAAAACCAAGGTTTAGAGCTCAAGGAATAGAAGCAGAAACGAGTGTTTGAGTTTTGCGGAAGCAAGGCAAGATAAAGGAAATCCCTAAATCGACCATTTCTATCTAGGCTTCGTCCTACAGTCAACACGGGTCTGATACCAATTCTGTCACACCCAATTTATAAGGACATAAATCGAGCAATCATATATGCGCCAGGATCAAGTCACGCATATATACAACAGAATCATCAAGATATCACAACACGTATCTCAAAATAAAAGAGTATAAATTATAAATGAACATCTTTCTTACAACTGAATCAAGAATCAGTTCAAGGAATGCGGAAGCGTAAAATAAAATACATGAATAACAGGGCGCCACAGGGACGTCAGCTGGGAGACAACGCCTAGAAATCGTCGAGTCCGCTGATGTAGTCCTCCACGTCGCCTGGTACTGAGCAGCAGTCGAAGACATCCCAGAGGGAACAAAAGAGTAGAGAAGGCAAGTGTGAGTACACAACTTGTACTCAACAAGTATAACACGAATTATGAGGCTCTAAGGTTAGCTGACTCAACCGCATTAGCTTTTAATCTTGGCAAATTTTTATTAAAGCTATTTACTACAAGTGGATGAATTACCATAACCCAAGTTACATAATAATTTAATCGAGATTAAACATGAGATTACTGATAAACTAAACCAAACCATCGAAGGTAAACCCCACTAATCAGACGGAGGATCTGGGCCGCTCATGACCATGAGCACGGCTAGTATACCAGTTTTACACTCTCGAGAGGTTGCACAACTTTACCCACAAGTCGTGAGCTACGCTAGTTGTTCATCACACTTGGGTGAGATGACTAGCAAGCACACTACGAGACTGTTACAAAGGATCACGTTAGTAAGGTGTAACCGCTAAGGTTTCTGGATCGGCGACGATGGGGCCCACCTCACGGGGGTACAAGCACACAGCACAGACCAAGCCGGAGGAGCAGGGACCATTGAAGCTTACCACCCCTCTTGCCCTACAGGTAGGTTACTCCTGAACCAAAATGACCTAATTAGTAAGTCAAGACCGTCCCATTCCAGTCTTGTGGTTGCGCGATTGTCCCAGGTTGTCACTCTATGAACCGGTCCTTATGGAGAGTGGCCAACCAAGCACTAAGCACCGTGCTGACCCCCTAAACCAAGTTTCTATAAAAACATCTTTTAACGAGACGTGAGCCGCTCAAGCACACAGCACAGAGGGCCACTCTCAGAGTCAAGTTGCATATACCACTAATCAAATTTAATTACAAAGGACCATTATATGTGAGAGCACAGCACCTAGCACAACTAACCAAAATGCAACCCAAGGTATTTATATAAAGGATAAAAGTGGCTAGGAGATCCTTATAGGCATACAGTATTAAAATGCAGTATGAAATTGTATTTAAAGGATGATAGGATGTTCATGTTATACTTGCCTTCCTCAAAGTTCTCCTGCTGCTGCTCAAAGGGCTCTGAAGAAAGTGGCTCCTGGTACTCCTCTGATGGCTCAACGTCTACTCATGATCGCAACGCCAAAACATGGTCCAGCACATACACATACATGCAAGCAAAGACAAAAGATAAGAAACAATAAAACATTACATAAAACAGCACACAAAACTACGATAGAACTATTCTATGCGTTACAATGATCGCGTGAGCATGAAAACCACCTAAAACGGAGCTAAGACGCGAAATCTAGTGCTAGAACAGGGTCCAGGGACCTTTCTGCGAGAAAACAGAGCTTCCAGGGGGTTCTGCGTAAAAACTAAGGGCTTAAACCTAATTAAAGGTTAGACACAGGGTCTAACATGCCAAACTACCAGCGCTGGACTGCGGGTTCGATTTCCAAAGAGCTCGGGGGTCTAAACAATAAAAACAGGGCTTAACTGTAAATACTTCTGAACGGCACAGGAGCGCGGGTTGATTCCAGGAGAGTCCAGGGACTCTTTAGCATAATGACCAGGCTGAACCGGTATGATCTAATCAGGACCGTTGGATCGCGATCTGGTGGCTCTGATCTACAGCTCGGCCAACGGGCGCTTGTGTAACATTCTTGTAATTAGAATCTGGACACTAGATATTAGTGTGTTGTATGTATATTAAGCTTCATACAAAGGACTAGGGGTGTAATTGCAAATTATGAATTTCATAAGTTTCTATGTGCAACTGTGTGAAAATACTCTTAAATGTCAAATTTATTTGACTAGAGCAAAGTAAAGCCCAAATGTTAAGTTAAAATCCAAAAGAAATAAACTTCGTATGAAATCAAGGACTTATGTGTAATTAAAACAAATATAAGGGTTATATATGAAATGGTTGAAGTAGGGGAGTCAAATTCAAAGTTGTTTAGGGATTAATGTGTAAAAAGAGTTAGTAATGATTACTGTAGGAAATCTTGCAAAAAGACCCTAAACATTAGAGCATTTTGTTTGAATTACAAGACAAAGTTTATAAATTGAATTGTGCTCTAAAGTTTAAATTAAAATTATATTCTTTGGGATTTTGAACTTGAACCTTAAAGCAGTATTGTAGGGTTTGAAATTCTCTACAACTTTGCTTTAGACACTTTTCTCATTAGGCTTTTGTATCAATGGGAAATCTTAGTTTACAGAAGGGTCCCTGGAATTTTTGGGAATTACAAACGAGTCCTTCTGACTCCAGTCTGCTTCTTCCTCCTCTGGCACCCCTGCTTCTCCCCTGCTCTGCTTCTGTCGCCGCCGCCCACCGCCGGCACAGCTTCCCGAGCACCACCTCCAGCTCCTGCGCGTGCCCACGCGTCGCCTGAGGGCCCTCCCACCGCACTGGCCCTTCCCCGGTGTCGCCCCGTGCACACGCCACGGTAACCCGATCGCCCATCGGTCGCCACCACACCACCGCCGTGGAGGACGCCTGACCAGGCCTTGAAGCCCTTACCTTTCACGCGCACAAGCACTACCAGAATCTCTACATCCCATTTCCCCAGTTTGCCGTGGCATTTCCTGAACCCTCCACCCACATTCCGCGTTGCTCCTCTCTCCCAGCTCCGGCCGCGCTTGGCACCGCCGTGGGCAGCCCATCCCAACCATTTCACGCCACCACCGTGCTCTAGCCTGCACCACGTCACCCCTACGACGCTCCCTGACCTGCCAATTGAGTTCCTAAGGCCCTGTATTGGCTTCCCGACGAGCTTCCCGAGCATCCTTGTCGCCGCCGTGTCCGGTCCACTGTGGGACTCCACCTTCCGGCCTTCCCTAGCTCAAGCTGACCTCGGCCTGAGCTCCAGCACACCCCCAGGCAACTCCCCGACCTCTCCACCGTCGTCCAAAGGCACAGGAACACTGCTCCACCGAGCCACCTCGCCGCCGGCCGCAGGCCTTCGTCGCGCCGCCGCTCCGAGCCGTCTCCCTCCAATTCCCGGCTCGCGCAGGTGCGCATAGGGCCCGAGATGCTCCCCCGCCCCTCTGTTCTCACCCCTAGGGCTCGCCGTCGCCGGAGTAGGCCGGTCAACATCGAGCTTTTGCTTTGACCGAAGGGGGGGATTGGAGGAGGGACTGCGGGTTAAAAGAAACGAAAGTCTAGGGGGTTTTGTGTTAATTCTAGGGACTGATGTGTAAACCTTATTTGAGTTTCTTGCTGTGAACTTTGAAAATGCATAGAAAATAGTAGAAAAATCAGAAAAACACGAAATTGGTTGGGTTAGAAACCTTATGATGAGCTCTGCAACTTTTATTTTATAACCATGCCATGAAAGTGCATAGTTTGTTCTGTATTTTAAATGCTAGTAAAAGGATGCATTAATTAAATCTTGTAATCCCTAGCCTTGTTGCTGTTAGTTTTTGGAGCATGTGTTGTAGGTAATGTAAATAGCTCTGTGTAAATTTTTGAGACCTAGAACAGCCCCTCAAGCTAGAGTATTTGATTACTTTTGTTATAGGTTAATAAAAGCTTGGTAAATTAATTTCAGAAGTATCTATGCATATTTGGGGATGAAATTTTTACTATAGTTTAGTCTTTATGGGTGTGATATAACATAAAAATTTGAGAAACAGAAGCCTAATATAACTTGAGTTATAAATTTCAAACTTAGATTTCAAGATAAATCATAAACAATAATTAGAATGCATAAAAAGTTATGAAATTTTTCTGGAATGCTAAACTTGAGTAGTTTATGATGTCCTTAAATTTTGAACCCTAATTTTAGTATAAAACTTTAGTCATAATTACACCTTGAAATTTCAAATCTTGATCTTGTTTAATTAAGTAAGTTGTTATTTATTGTATAAAATATCTAGAGTAAGGTTATTTCAATCAAACCCACTTAGGGTAATTTTCATAAGTCTTAATTTAATTTTACTAAATTATAAATTGCCTAAGATTAATTCAAGGTTAACTATAATTAAATAATAACCTAAAAGTTAATTACAATGTTTAACTAATAAATAGGAGATTGCTAAATGTATGTAGTATTGCTTAAGGTAATCCAATACGCTACTTAAAGGAGTTAGATGGAGTTTGAGGGTAACCCACCCCGGTTGCCTAACGAGACTAGTTAGTTTAGTTAGTACTCGATAAATGACTGCCCAGTGCAGGGTAGTTAAGTTGATTGTTAATATGCAATGCTCTTTATTTAGATTGCAACTTTATCGTGAACTGAACTACAAATGTATGCATCCATTAAACTTCATTCTGCATATCATGTAGAATCGACCACTCTCGCCGACGGGGATTATCAGCTGATCCCGGAACAAGAAGGAGGTTATTCTGAAGACCCTGGAACTCTCGTCGCGGATTTCTCCGAAGCCCCGAACCAAGGTTCGGAAGAAAATAGTTTGACTAACCCCAACCCTACCAGTGAAGGCAAGCCCCGGACATAACCCCTACTTTATTACACTGCAACCTATATTATTTATATCTATCTGTATGCATTAAAGTTCTTAGGAGTTGATTGAAAACCATAGTTGCATTATTCCAAGAACCAATGTATTGAACACTAGAATTGAGTCCGAATAGCTGCTCTACTTATAGGACTGGTAGAAGTCGGGTGATTTCCTGTCACTCGCGCGATATAGGAATTGTAATGTTTACATTCCTGTTATCACTATAAGGATGACGGACGGGAATTGTGAAGTATCATGGTTAAGATGATATCCCGTCTGTGTTGTGGAATTTGATAAGGTCGCAGTGTGTGGTAGCGGTGGTTAAGCGTTTGAAAGTACTAGCCACATGCCGTGAAATATGGTAAGCGGTAAGCCTAGTCACCGATCGGCCCGAGGAGTGGACATACCCCCCACCACATGTATTTGCTTCTTTTGGTTACTTTGTTCGACGTGTAGGCATACGTGTTGCTGGGCAACCAGGAGTACGGGTTTTGTAGTCGCGCTACAGACGTACGTCCTGCACGTTGGATGTGCGTATGACCTGCAGTCGCTTGTGGTGGATCTGATCCACGAGTCGGAATGTAAGGTAAACGGTTGCTTCGGAACGACCCTGTGGTGTTCCAAGCGTGTGTGTTAGGTTTACCTTGCAAGGGTTGAATCTCGATTCAGAATCGTCCGCCTCTCACGATGTATGAGACTGCTTATTCCCTTTACCACATAGAGTAACAAGAGCAATTATGTGATTATCAAAGATGATGTTTGAGTAAAGCTTCTACCATGTTTGAATAGTTGTAGGTGCTTACCTAGAATGGTTAATCAACTAGAACCTGAAAGCTAAAAGTTTAAAATAAGGATCTACTCTTTGTTGCTTTTCAGCTGAAAACCCTACCCAAAGCTAAAAGCCATCATGAGTCTAGTTATGGGCTAAGGTATACCCAATTCCGGGTAAGTCTTGCTGAGTATTAGTATACTCAGCCTTGCTTTTGTTGATTTAATCCAGGTAATCTCCCTGATGAGTCAGCTTTCATTACACCGTGGCCCTACCCTTTGCCTGATGGTTGGTCCGTGGAATGGGATCCGTCCCCGGCCAACACAGATTTCACCGAGTGATATTATGCCAGGGCTAGCATAATATCTATAAAGACGACGTGTATAATGGCTACGCTTTTCAAATTCCGCTGCTTTGACTAAAAATTAAAACCTGTCTTGTAATAATCTCTCCTCTGTGGGAGCTACTGATGTTTTGTACATTGTTGTAATGTAACTGCCTGTGGTGTAAGATATTTTGGCATTGTATCTCTGGACTCACCTTCGTGTGAGGTACCTTGTTGGATCCTGAGTTCGGTGGTTTATCGGGACGTTACCCGACAGACCAATGGTTTTATACCGTTTGAAGTACGAGGTAGCCCTTCGGTGAGGACTCGCGTACTTGAGTCGGTATAATTCAGGTTGGTTCTGCCACAGCTGGTATCAGAGCTAACAAGGTACACTGGAGATATAAAGTGCCTTAAAAATACTTTCGATATAAAATTTGACCAACAAAGTATTTTGCTAAAAGTACGTTGGATTCGTTAAGGATTATGTATAGTACGTAAGCCCTAGGGTAATGTTATTATGGGAATTAGAGGTGGCTGTAATATATATATATATATATATGACTAACTTCCAGCATTACTTTTCTGTTGAAACTTAAATTTATGCACAACCCAACCTTACTTTCTGTAATGACATCTTCGATCGTGAGGTAAGAAGGTAAGGATCCTCAGCCAACTGAGGGAGCTTGGCCTTCCTGTCGGTGATGCGAACCGAACGCTGTTTCTCAAGCAGTGGCCTACTTGAGATGCTGCCAATGTACCAATTTCGGTTGACTACATTGGGAGTATATGGTTCGGCGCAGGGTATGGCGATCGCTGTTCATACCCCCGCATTTTGCGGTACCCCCGTGAATACGTTATTCAATAACGTATGTTAACGTTGTCTGTACGGCGGTAATTGTACAGATGCTGTTTCTATAGTGAGCAGTAATGAATGGGGACGCTTTCATGACATGCTGGCATGAAAGGTTCATTGAATATATATATGCATTGTGGTTTTCTGCAGGTACACTAACCACGATTCCGAAATTAGGACGGATAGGATTTATCGACTAGTTACTAGTGAGAGACGTATTTATATTGTGCCACCGTAACTAATTACGTAAGACCAAGATTACTTGGCAGTTATTTTTTTGTTGTGAGATCGATTAGTGCGTGCATGCATAATCCATTAATCAACTAAATTGAATGTTTAAATTGATGCTTCCTAAGAAATAGGCAATATGTTGGTATTTCCTAATTTGGGTAAGTAAGAATCTTTAGTTGAGTATCTTAGGCATCCATCTGATTCCAGCCTTTGCTGTTATCAGAACTAGCTATCTTAATCCATTTTACCTTGTAAACTTTCTCAACAGGGTAAAAATATCTTACCATTTGCATTGTTGTCGCAGATGGCTGCTCCTACTAGTACCTTTTGGGATCAGGAGGGGCACTTTCACACCAATGGTTTACATTGGGAAGGATTTCCTCGTCTTTTGTGGGAATCCTTGAGTATGTTTCATTATACAGAGCCTCCTCTGTATGATGGGGTAGAGTATCGTGAAGAAGGAGTTCCCCGCTGCAGGGTTAAGATGATAATTCCTCAACACCCTTTCCACTCCTTATGGCCTCCCATAGAAGTGGAAGTGCTTGGATATCGTCTAGTGGATACTCTTGAAACTGCTGCTTTAGAAGCTATCAAACTCTTTTGCAATCAGCATCCAATTGAAGTTGCCGCATATCCTATTGGGTTATTTCCTACCATAGACCCGGGTAATTCGGACTGGGATTTTCGGACAGACCATCATGGTCATCTACTAGGAGATCTGGCTGAAGAAACCGTCCGTATCGTTACCAGGTTCATGGATGTGCAATATCATTACCAAATGCTACTGCGTCATGGGATAAGTCAGATAACTGGTGTGGCTCAAAGCCACTATCGAAATGCTGACCATCAAGTAACCCAAATAGAAGAATTACAAGCCTTGGTAACACAAAAGGATGAAATCATTGCAGCAAGGGATGAGACAATCCTCCATCGTGAAGATCAGATCAATGAGAGTGATCATATTATCACTCAGCGTGACACTGTTATTGAGTTCCTACAGGCACAAATTCATGATCTGATACTTGCGGCTGATGATGCCCAGGCTCACATTGAGGAATTGCAGCAGCAACCGATACTTCCCGCTATACCCATAGTACCTGAAGAAGAAGAAGAAGATCCAGAAGAGATTGAGGGTATTTCAGAGATTGATTCTGAGCATGGGGATCCTGTTCTTAGTCCCCATCACTCTCTTTCTGGCAGTCAATCTTCTGTAGGAAATTTCGACGATTTTTAGTAAATCGTCGACTTTCGAGATGTAATCTAAGGGAATGTAATAGTTTAAGTAGCCAAACCTCGTGCCATTTGATGTAACATAGATGGCCTATGTAGTGAATTTTCGACATGCGAAGTGAGAACTATCTGAGTCAGCAATGTAATATAATTTCCGGTTTTATCATCTTGTTCATTATCTTTAATTCTGAGATGAGATGATTATGCGGAATATATGCATTGTTTATGTTTTCTGAAATTGGGAGTAAGGAGATATGGTTAATAATGGACATCTCCTTTATTTCAGATGGTTGGAGCTACACGGGGAACCCCGGAGGGTTTCCGGGCTGATCAGGCCAGCGGTTCTCAGCAACCGCCACCACCTCCTCCCAACCTTGCCGAAGTCATGGCTCGGCAAACAGAATTGCTTAATTTGTTGGTTCAAGCACAGCAGAATCAGCAGCATCAATTCCGAGGAGGCCGGGATGATCGCAATTCTCCTGTGGCTAGTTACCAAGATTTCCTCAGTACCCAACCGCCTTTCTTCAGTAAGGCCGAGGAACCATTGGATGCCGATGCCTGGCTCCACATCATTGAATCGAAGTTCGCTCTCCTGACCATACCTTGTGCGGATTCTAGCAAGGCTTCCTTTGCTGCTCAACAACTTCGTGGTGCTGCTAGAATCTGGTGGGACAATTTTTATGCCATGCAACCTGCAGGGCATGTCATCACATGGGATGAATTTCGGGTCGCCTTCCGAGCACATTATATACCCGCAGGATTATTGGAGCGAAAGCTTAACGAGTTCCTGGCTCTTACACAAGGTGCCAACACAGTTCTGCAGTACGCACAGAATTTCAATCATCTGTGCCAGTATGCAGGGTATCATGCAGATAATGATACCAAGAAACAAGACCGCTTCCGTCGGGGCCTGAACACCAAACTCAAGGAACGCCTGAACCTTGTGAAGGCAAATACTTTCAGTGAGTTGGTTAACATGGCCTTAACTCAAGAAGACTGCATTGTGGCACATTATGCCGAGAAGAAGCGGAAGAACCCTGCTGGACCCTCGAGTGCCCAACCACCGAGGTATCGGGTTGTTTCCAATACGCCGCCCAGAGCACCACAGCGCAATGCTCCAACGGGAAGATTGGTTTTTAGGCCGCCTCAGCAGCAAGGAAGGTACAGACCTCCTGTGCCCCCGCAGCAAGCACAACAATTTGGCCAACGGCCAAATATTCAGCAAGTGCCACAGAAAGGCAGCAACTATCGCTGCTACAATTGCGGAAGTGCGGACCATTTCATCCGAGATTGCCCGCGGCCTAAGAAACTTAATCAAGGGCAAAGCTCCACCCAGGGAAACCAGAATAAGGGCAAGAAGCCGGTGATGCAAGTCCGACAAGGACGAATCAACTTCACCACTCTTGCAGAACTTCCAGATGGAGCTCCTGTCATGTCGGGTACATTTTCTATTCACCATAAACCAGTTGTTACTTTATTTTACTCTGGAGCAACACATAGTTTTACTAGTAGCAACTGTGGAACCCGACTAGGACTTGAATCCTGTTCTATCCAGGGGTCATATATGATCTCTACCCCTGGAGGAAAAATCACCTCCAACCAAATGATTAAAAGTGTGCCAATTCAGTTAGGAAGCATTGAAGTTAAAACTGATTTGGTTTTATTACAATTGGAGGGTATTGATATTATACTTGGGACCGATTGGATGACTAAACATCGAGTACAGTTAGACATATCTTCCCGAGTTGTTGAAATTGAATCACCATACTATGGGATCACCACCCTTTATTTGCCTCAGCCAGAATGTCTGCACCCCTGCACTTATGCTATCACAGATATCAAAGTCAAGGATATTCCTATAGTATGTGAATACCCCGATGTCTTTCCAGACGATTTGCCTGGAATGCCACCAGATAGAGACATCGAGTTTATCATTGAACTTCAACCTGGCACTGCTCCTATTTCAAAAAGGCCGTATCGTATGCCTCCAAATGAATTAGCAGAATTGAAAATTCAGCTCCAAGATCTTCTTGATAAGGGGTATATACGTCCAAGTGCTTCACCTTGGGGTTGTTCTGCTCTCTTTGTCAAGAAGAAAGACGATAGTCTGAGGCTATGTGTCGACTACCGTCCACTCAATGCGGTTACCATCAAAAATAAGTATCCTCTTCCCCGCATTGATATCTTGTTCAATCAACTAGCTGGAGCAAAGGTCTTTTCCAAGATTGACTTACGCTCTGGTTATCATCAGATCAAGATCAGGCCTAGTGATATTCCAAAAACGGCCTTCTCAACCAGATATGGACTTTATGAATATCTGGTTATGTCCTTCGGACTTACTAATGCACCGGCATATTTCATGTATCTCATGAATTCCGTATTTATGCCGGAGCTTGATAAATTCGTCGTGGTCTTCATCGATGATATTCTGATATACTCCAGAACCAAGGAAGACCATGCTAATCATTTACGTGTCGTTCTTCAACGACTACGTGATCATCGCCTTTATGCTAAATTCTCAAAATGTGAATTCTGGCTGGATAGTGTGAAATTTTTGGGACATACTATCTCTAGTCAAGGCATATCGGTTGATCCAACCAAAGTTCAAGAAGTTATGGACTGGAATCCTCCCACTTCAGTCCATCAAATACGAAGTTTCCTTGGATTGGCAGGGTATTATCGCCGATTTATTCCAGACTTCTCCAAGATAGCTAAACCCATGACTGAGCTACTTAAGAAAGAAGTTAAGTTCCGTTGGGATGATAAGTGTGAGGAAGCATTTCACACTTTGAGAAAACTTCTGACGACTGCTCCAGTACTAGCTCAGCCAGATAGTACTCAACCTTTTGATGTCTATTGTGATGCTTCGGGAATTGGCCTTGGTTGTGTCCTTATGCAAAACAACCGGGTTATTGCTTATGCATCCCGAGCACTTCGGACTCATGAGCAGAATTATCCAACACATGATCTTGAATTGGCAGCAGTTATCCATGCTCTCAAGATCTGGAGACATCATCTTATGGGGGCTAAGTGTAACATTTACACTGACCATAAGAGCCTCAAGTATATTTTCACTCAAGCTGATCTAAATATGAGGCAAAGGCATTGGTTAGAGTTGATCAAAGATTATGACCTTGAGGTACACTATCATCCGGGCAAAGCTAATGTGGTTGCGAATGCACTTAGCCGCAAAGCACACTGTCATTGTTTATCCATAGCAACTTTCAGTGACACTCTTTGCCATCAGATGAGAAAACTCAATTTAGAGATCATTTCTCAAGGTAGTTTGAATCTGTTATCTATTGAATCCACTCTCCAAGATAAAATCATCATGTCTCAACTCCATGATGAGGGTGTCAAGATTATCAAATCCAAGCTATCTCTAGGAGAAGCTAAATATAAGTGTTTTCGCACCGACCATCAAGGAACCTTGTGGTTCAACAATCGAATTGTTGTGCCTAAGGATCATCAACTTCGTAAACAGATTCTCGACGAAGCACATTTATCCAAATTCTCTATTCATCCTGGTAGCACCAAGATGTATCAAGATCTTCGGCAACATTTTTGGTGGACCAGAATGAAGAGAGAAATTGCCAAATATGTATCCGAATGTGATACATGCCAGAGAGTTAAAGCTAGCCATTTAAAAGCCTCTGGTACGCTTCAGCCATTACCCATACCGTCATGGAAATGGGAAGACATTAGCATGGATTTCATTGTTGGTCTTCCCAACACATCTCAAAAACATGACTCCATATGGGTGATCATTGATAGACTCACAAAAACAGCTCATTTCCTTCCTGTGCATACTACATACTCTGCTAAAAAGTATGCCGAAGTCTATCTGGACCAGATCGTTCGATTACATGGGGTTCCAAAAACGATCATCTCTGATCGAGGGTCCCAATTCATCGCACGATTTTGGGAACAATTGCAATCAGCTCTAGGGACTAAATTGATTCGAAGCTCTGCATATCATCCCCAGACTGATGGGCAGACTGAGTGAGTTAACCAAATTCTTGAAGACATGCTCCGAGCTTGTATTATTCACTATGGTACAAGTTGGGACAAGTGCCTTGCTCTAGCTGAATTTGCCTACAATAACAGTTATCAAGCTAGTCTTCAAATGGCTCCTTTCGAAGCGTTATATGGTCGCAGATGTCGAACTCCTTTGAGTTGGTCAGAGACCGGTGAACGCAAGATCTTCGGACCAGACCTAGTCGTTGAAGCCGAAGATAAGGTTAAGGTTATTAAATCTAATCTTAAAACCGCTCAGTCCAGACAGAAGAGCTATGCAGATAAGAGGAGAAAACCTCTACAATTCCAAGTAGGAGATTTTGTATATCTCCGAGTATCACCTACCAAAGGCGTCCAACGCTTTGGCATAAAGGGGAAGTTAGCACCTCGATATGTCGGACCCTTTGAAATTCTCAACGTTTGTGGCCCAGTGGCATACAAACTTTGCCTTCCATCTCAATTGGCTGCTATTCACGATGTATTTCATGTCTCTCAACTTAAGAAGTGTGTCAAAGTACCCGCGGAAATTGTTGAAACATGTGCCATTGAGATTGAACCCGATCTCTCGTACATCGAGCAACCTCTTCGAATCCTGGATACTAAGGAGAGATTCACCAGAAGAAGGGCAGTGAAGATGTACAAGATCTTATGGGATCATCACACCGAAGAAGAAGCGACTTGGAAAACTGAGTCTTATCTTCAACGGAATTTTCCAGACTTTCTTCAAGCTAATCCCCAAATCTAATTATCCCTTCCTGCTCAGCTTCGGAATCTCGGGACGAGATTCTTTTTAAGGGGGGAAGGCTGTAACATTCTTGTAATTAGAATCTGGACACTAGATATTAGTGTGTTGTATGTATATTAAGCTTCATACAAAGGACTAGGGGTGTAATTGCAAATTATGAATTTCATAAGTTTCTATGTGCAATTGTGTGAAAATACTCTTAAATGTCAAATTTATTTGACTAGAGCAAAGTAAAGCCCAAATGTTAAGTTAAAATCCAAAAGAAATAAACTTCGTATGAAATCAAGGACTTATGTGTAATTAAAACAAATATAAGGGTTATATATGAAATGGTTGAAGTAGGGGAGTCAAATTCAAAGTTGTTTAGGGATTAATGTGTAAAAAGAGTTAGTAATGATTACTGCAGGAAATCTTGCAAAAAGACCCTAAACATTAGAGCATTTTGTTTGAATTACAAGACAAAGTTTATAAATTGAATTGTGCTCTAAAGTTTAAATTAAAATTATATTCTTTGGGATTTTGAACTTGAACCTTAAAGCAGTATTGTAGGGTTTGAAATTCTCTACAACTTTGCTTTAGACACTTTTCTCATTAGGCTTTTGTATCAACGGGAAATCTTAGTTTACAGAAGGGTCCCTGGAATTTTTGGGAATTACAAACGAGTCCTTCTGACTCCAGTCTGCTTCTTCCTCCTCTGGCACCCCTGCTTCTCCCCTGCTCTGCTTCTGTCGCCGCCGCCCACCGCCGGCACAGCTTCCCGAGCACCACCTCCAGCTCCTGCGCGTGCCCACGCGTCGCCTGAGGGCCCTCCCACCGCACTGGCCCTTCCCCGGTGTCGCCCCGTGCACACGCCACGGTAACCCGATTGCCCATCGGTCGCCACCACACCACCGCCGTGGAGGACGCCTGACCAGGCCTTGAAGCCCTTACCTTTCACGCGCACAAGCACTACCAGAATCTCTACATCCCATTTCCCCAGTTTGCCGTGGCATTTCCTGAACCCTCCACCCACATTCCGCGTTGCTCCTCTCTCCCAGCTCCGGCCGCGCTCGGCACCGCCGTGGGCAGCCCATCCCAAGCCATTTCACGCCACCACCGTGCTCTAGCCTGCACCACGTCACCCCTACGACGCTCCCTGACCTGCCAATTGAGTTCCTAAGGCCCTGTATTGGCTTCCCGACGAGCTTCCCGAGCATCCTTGTCGCCGCCGTGTCCGGTCCACTGTGGGACTCCACCTTCCGGCCTTCCCTAGCTCAAGCTGACCTCGGCCTGAGCTCCAGCACACCCCCAGGCAACTCCCCGACCTCTCCACCGTCGTCCAAAGGCACAGGAACACTGCTCCACCGAGCCACCTCGCCGCCGGCCGCAGGCCTTCGTCGCGCCGCCGCTCCGAGCCGTCTCCCTCCAATTCCCGGCTCGCGCAGGTGCGCATAGGGCCCGAGATGCTCCCCCGCCCCTCTGTTCTCACCCCTAGGGCTCACCGTCGCCGGAGTAGGCCGGTCAACATCGAGCTTTTGCTTTGACCGAAGGGGGGAATTGGAGGAGGGACTGCGGGTTAAAAGAAACGAAAGTCTAGGGGGTTTTGTGTTAATTCTAGGGACTGATGTGTAAACCTTATTTGAGTTTCTTGCTGTGAACTTTGAAAATGCATAGAAAATAGTAGAAAAATCAGAAAAATACGAAATTGGTTGGGTTAGAAACCTTATGATGAGCTCTGCAACTTTTATTTTATAACCATGCCATGAAAGTGCATAGTTTGTTCTGTATTTTAAATGCTAGTAAAAGGATGCATTAATTAAATCTTGTAATCCCTAGCCTTGTTGCTGTTAGTTTTTGGAGCATGTGTTGTAGGTAATGTAAATAGCTCTGTGTAAATTTTTGAGACCTAGAACAGCCCCTCTAGCTAGAGTATTTGATTACTTTTGTTATAGGTTAATAAAAGCTTGGTAAATTAATTTCAGAAGTATCTATGCATATTTGGGGATGAAATTTTTACTATAGTTTAGTCTTTATGGGTGTGATATAACATAAAAATTTGAGAAACAGAAGCCTAATATAACTTGAGTTATAAATTTCAAACTTAGATTTCAAGATAAATCATAAACAATAATTAGAATGCATAAAAAGTTATGAAATTTTTCTGGAATGCTAAACTTGAGTAGTTTATGATGTCCTTAAATTTTGAACCCTAATTTTAGTATAAAACTTTAGTCATAATTACACCTTGAAATTTCAAATCTTGATCTTGTTTAATTAAGTAAGTTGTTATTTATTGTATAAAATATCTAGAGTAAGGTTATTTCAATCAAACCCACTTAGGGTAATTTTCATAAGTCTTAATTTAATTTTACTAAATTATAAATTGCCTAAGATTAATTCAAGGTTAACTATAATTAAATAATAACCTAAAAGTTAATTACAATGTTTAACTAATAAATAGGAGATTGCTAAATGTATGTAGTATTGCTTAAGGTAATCCAATACGCTACTTAAAGGAGTTAGATGGAGTTTGAGGGTAACCCACCCCGGTTGCCTAACGAGACTAGTTAGTTTAGTTAGTACTCGATAAATGACTGCCCAGTGCAGGGTAGTTAAGTTGATTGTTAATATGCAATGCTCTTTATTTAGATTGCAACTTTATCGTGAACTGAACTACAAATGTATGCATCCATTAAACTTCATTCTGCATATCATGTAGAATCGACCACTCTCGCCGACGGGGATTATCAGCTGATCCCGGAACAAGAAGGAGGTTATTCTGAAGACCCTGGAACTCTCGTCGCGGATTTCTCCGAAGCCCCGAACCAAGGTTCGGAAGAAAATAGTTTGACTAACCCCAACCCTACCAGCGAAGGCAAGCCCCGGACATAACCCCTACTTTATTACACTGCAACCTATATTATTTATATCTATCTGTATGCATTAAAGTTCTTAGGAGTTGTTTGAAAACCATAGTTGCATTATTCCAAGAACCAATGTATTGAACACTAGAATTGAGTCCGAATAGCTGCTCTACTTATAGGACCGGTAGAAGTCGGGTGATTTCCTGTCACTCGCGCGATATAGGAATTGTAATGTTTACATTCCTGTTATCACTATAAGGATGACGGACGGGAATTGTGAAGTATCATGGTTAAGATGATATCCCGTCTGTGTTGTGGAATTTGATAAGGTCGCAGTGTGTGGTAGCGGTGGTTAAGCGTTTGAAAGTACTAGCCACATGCCGTGAAATATGGTAAGCGGTAAGCCTAGTCACCGATCGGCCCGAGGAGTGGACATACCTCCCACCACATGTATTTGCTTCTTTTGGTTACTTTGTTCGACGTGTAGGCATACGTGTTGCTGGGCAACCAGGAGTACGGGTTTTGTAGTCGCGCTACAGACGTACGTCCTGCACGTTGGATGTGCGTATGACCTGCAGTCGCTTGTGGTGGATCTGATCCACGAGTCGGAATGTAAGGTAAACGGTTGCTTCGGAACGACCCTGTGGTGTTCCAAGCGTGTGTGTTAGGTTTACCTTGCAAGGGTTGAATCTCGATTCAGAATCGTCCGCCTCTCACGATGTATGAGACTGCTTATTCCCTTTACCACATAGAGTAACAAGAGCAATTATGTGATTATCAAAGATGATGTTTGAGTAAAGCTTCTACCATGTTTGAATAGTTGTAGGTGCTTACCTAGAATGGTTAATCAACTAGAACCTGAAAGCTAAAAGTTTAAAATAAGGATCTACTCTTTGTTGCTTTTCAGCTGAAAACCCTACCCAAAGCTAAAAGCCATCATGAGTCTAGTTATGGGCTAAGGTATACCCAATTCCGGGTAAGTCTTGCTGAGTATTAGTATACTCAGCCTTGCTTTTGTTGATTTAATCCAGGTAATCTCCCTGATGAGTCAGCTTTCATTACACCGTGGCCCTACCCTTTGCCTGATGGTTGGTCCGTGGAATGGGATCCGTCCCCGGCCAACACAGATTCCGCCGAGTGATATTATGCCAGGGCTAGCATAATATCTATAAAGACGACGTGTATAATGGCTACGCTTTTCAAATTCCGCTGCTTTGACTAAAAATTAAAACCTGTCTTGTAATAATCTCTCCTCTGTGGGAGCTACTGATGTTTTGTACATTGTTGTAATGTAACTGCCTGTGGTGTAAGATATTTTGGCATTGTATCTCTGGACTCACCTTCGTGTGAGGTACCTTGTTGGATCCTGAGTTCGGTGGTTTATCGGGACGTTACCCGACAGACCAATGGTTTTATACCGTTTGAAGTACGAGGTAGCCCTTCGGTGAGGACTCGCGTACTTGAGTCGGTATAATTCAGGTTGGTTCTACCACAGCTTGGAGCGGCGGGGTGGTCACCGGAGTCCGGTCTCCGCGGCGGCGCCTCGCCGGCGTAGGCCGAACTCGGCCGTCCGGGCTCCATTTTGAACGAGGTCTGGTCCGGGAGGAAGCTCGCGGCGTGCGTAACACATCTGGGCGGTTGGCACGGGTCTACAGCGGCTGAGATGGCACGCTCGGCGGCGGAGGCAGGTCGGTGCGGCAACGCTGGCCGGTGCGCACGCGTTCGGGCTGCTCGGGCTCGGAGCGTGTGCGAACAGGTACTGGGTGCGTGCACGGTGCGAAGCAAGCCGGAAACAGGGCACACCCGATGGTGTAGGGGGCTCTCCATGGCGGCCTGCGGTTCGGCACGGCGGCGGTCACTGGTGAGCGGCGGTCCGGCCGTTGCGGGGAGCTAGGGACCACAACAACTAGCGCAAAAAGATCCTGGGGACGATGGGATGCTCCCCGGGGCTGGAATTGGCCGGAGGCGGGGCGGAGCTGCCAGACCACCGCGGAGCAGAGGCGGCTCCGCTGAGCTTCAATGCGCGGCGGCGGCGGCGGCTAGGGTTCACAGCGCTTCGGTGGGCTGGGGTTCAGGGGCGTGTGCGGGGCCAATTAAGGGCCGGAGCGGGAGCTGGGCATGCGTGCCCGGGCTGGCGCGGAAATCACGGCGGTGACCGTGGCATGCGGAGGAAGCGGATCGCGCACAACGGCCCCGCGCGATATTGGCTCGGGTGGCGGAACTTCTAGAAAGAAGGGGGAGGCTCGGGCGCTGGCCGGGGTGCGGGCGCGGCGCAGAGGAGCGGCCCCAGGGTGCAGCGGAGCGGGGCCACGGCCAGCGACGGGCGGCCGGGCCGGCGGGGAAAGAAACAGGGGAGGGGGAAGGAGAATGGGGGGGGGGGGAGAAGCTGACGTGCGGGCGGCTGGCAGAGGGAGAAAGAGAGAGAGGAGAGAGCACTCGGGCTGGGCCGCGGGAGAAAAAGGAGAGAGAGAAGGGGAGAGGGAGATGGGCCGCGGGGAGAAGAGGCCGGCCCATGGAGAGGAGGGGAAGCTGGTTGGGCTGCCTTCTCTAATTCTTTTCCCTTTTCCTTTTCTAAACTAACTCAAATCAAATTAGATCCAAATGAAATTTGAATTCAACCTCAACCATTCCACCCAAAAAAAGAAATGCACCAGCATGAATGCACAAACATATTGATCCTAGAATAAATTTTTAATTACTTGTGATATAAAATTAGTTTAAATGCAAGGTAAATCGAGAAAACCTTAAAAATTTTATTTGAGCCAAAATAAATTCATTAAAAATTTGGAAATTTACATTAGGGTGTTACAGTGCTCCAGTAGCACCGCCTCCTGCCCTCCGGCCACCGGAACGCCATCGTCGCCCCTTGGAGCCCCACCGCCCGCCCCTGTTCGCCGTCGACTCGTCGTCTCATCCCCTCTCTTCCCCAACACCGGCCACCCCCGTAACCGCCGTGAGCTCCTGAACCTTTTCCCCCACTTTCCTCTCGCCGCCGGTGAGCCCCCTCGCCGGAATTCGATCGCCGTCGATCGGTTTCTCTATAAAACCCGGCCAAGGACCCAATTGCAAGGATTCAAATCTTTCCAGAGGCCTTTCTGTGGAAAATCAGTACCCCCTATTTCAAATCAGCCAAATTTGGAAATCCATAGGAATTTGTAGAAAAATCCAAAAATTGCCAAACAAGTTTTGTTGTACTCCAGAAGTTTAGCTCTACAACTTTGGTTATTAAAGTCTGGTTTGAAACCAAATGCTTTTTGAGTTATTTTAGAGTTTAGCAAAAGGGTATCTTATATGTAACTTTTGTGTGCTAACTCTATTGCTTGTGATTTTTGGTGTGTAGCCTGTTTAGGGTATGAGTGAGCTTCTGTGCAAATTTCACTTGCAGAACTGGACCATAGCTTGAACTAATTTAAACTTATGCAAATCAAGCTTGAAATGGTTTAAATTTATTCAAGCATGTTACTAAGATTTTCATGCTTAGATCTTTTTATCATGTGATTTTCTATAATTAAGTAGTTCATAGTAAAGCTTTCAAGAATTTATGACACTATTTTGCCTAAGGTTTGAATTTAATCTTGAAATTTGAACTTAATTCAAATACTTTAATCTCTGATTTTAGAAATTTATGAAAAATTCATGGTAAGCTCATCTGTTAGAAGTAAGCTTACCCACAAAACTTCAAGGCCATAACCTTTGTAGATTTCAAAATAAAAATCAAACTTGTTAACCTAATTCAATTAATCCAATTAATTATGATAATTGGACTAAGATACAAATAGTAAGTTTGAATTCAAAGTTCTTGTTTTATGAAGTTGTGTTTATCAATTGGTTGGATTGTAACTTTATCGTGAAGTAAAATTCTTAACTCAAGAACCACCTAATTCAAATTATTGCATATCATGTAGAGTCAGCGACACTCGACGACGGAGACTACGAGCTAGTCCCAGAACACGAGCAAGGGTTTTCTGAAGACCCGGTGAACGTCGTCGAGAATTTAACTAAAGCCCCGAACCAAGGTTCAAAATTTTTTGACATCCCTAACCCTAGCCCCGCTCAAGAAGGCAAGCCCCGATGCATAACCTAGTATTTTAAATTATTACACTTATACAGTTTTCTACTTATATATCTATATTATGCATTAAGTATAGGAATTGAAATGGAACCCTAGATGCATGAATTCCAGGAACCTATGTATTGTGCCTGAGTCCTTATCGAATAGATGCTCTGCTAATAGGACCGGCAGAAGTCGAGAGATTTCCTGTCACTCGCGTGATATAGGAATTGAATGTTTATTATTCTACAATCACTATAAGGATGATAGACGGGGTCATGTACGGTATCATAACTTGGAAGGATACCCCGTCTGTGTTAAGAAAAGTTGATAAGTTTGCAGTGTGTGGTAGCTATGGTCAAGTGTTTGAAAGTATTCGCCACATGCCGTGAAATATGGTAAGCGGTAAGCCTAGTAACTGATCGGCCCGAGGAGTGGACATACCTCCCACCACTCGTAATTTGGTTTTTCGCACACGCACCAACGTGCGGGAATACATTCCGCACAGCGGACAGGAGTACGGTCATGTAGTCGCGCTACAGACGTACGTCCTACACATTGGATGTGCGTATGGTCCTACAGTCGCTTGTGGTGGCCCTGATCCACGAGTCGGAATGAAAGGCAAACGGTTTCTTCAGAACGATCATTGGATGTTCCAAACATGTGAGTTAGGTTTACCCTTGCAAGGTTATGAAACTCGATTTAGAAACATCCGTTTCTCGCGGAGATTGAGACTGCTTGCTCCTTCTGCCACATAGAGTAAGAACAGTAACCATTGTTGGAATAATCTTGATGAATGCTAATATCTACCTTGCTTGACTAGTATAGGTGCTTACCTAGAATGGTTATTGAAACTAGAATATGAAAGCTAAAACATGAATGTTAGGTCATACTCTTTGTTGCTTTTTAGCAAAAAGAAAACCAGATCCTCTCAATCCTTCGTGGTCTTGTTATGGGCTAAGTATACCCAATCTCGATTAAGTCTTGCTGGGTATTAGCATACTCAGTCTTGCCAGTCTGTTTTTTTAGGTATGGCCTGTGAGAACCAAACGGATAGTCCAGCCTGGCCTTTCCCTATTCCGTTTGGCTGGTCCATGGAATGGGATCCGTCCCCGGCTGGCAATGATCCTCCGCAATGACGCCATATTATGGGCTGAGCATGGTGTCAACTTTCGTGACGTGTGTAGTCGTGTGTTAATTTCTTCCGCTGTGACTCAGAACAAGCTTGTATAGCTTGTGGTTTTAAACAATGTTTGTATAAGTTTACTTTAAGTTCAAAATAGTTGTGTGATTGTAAACTCGCCTTTGTGCGAGGTAAACCTACTTCGATCCTGCTGAACCGTGGTTGTATCAGGCGGTGACCCGACAGACCAATTGGTTGTTCCGTTTGAAGTGCGTTGAGTTAGTATCGCCTGCATAGTGATGACTAGCGCACTTGAGCCAGAATAATTCAGGCGGTTCTGCCACACTGCTCCTCTGAGAAATCATGTCCGTCGAGCCAGCGGTACCACGTGTGACATTCAGGTAATTAGAAATATAGACACTAGGTTTTAGTGTGAAAAGTGTATGTTTGCTATGGTGTATGTGTACAACACAAAGGAAAAGGGGTGTAATCGTAATTCTGTAAAGTATAGATCCTTAAGTGTTAATTGGGAAAAATGGGAGATAGCATCAAAACCTAGGAAAAATATAACACTAGGTGTCAAATTTATATCACCATAGGAAAGAAAATGCAATGGATAGATTAAATCCTAAGAAAAATAGGTCTTTATGTGAAAGTAGGGACCTAAATATAATTAATGCAAAAATATGGGTCCTCTTATGCAAATTATTGAAGTATAAGAGTAACTTTTAGAGTTTACTTAAGGGCTAAAATGGAAGAATACAAGTCATCATGACATCCCTTGAAAACTTACAAATGTATCCAAAATTACATCAAATCCATCTTGGTAAGGACAAAAGTAATTCAAATTCTACTTTTGTTCAAAATTTAACATGTAAAGCTATACACTTTGAGTTTTTGAACTTGAGCCCTAAAATAATATTGTAGAGTTTGAAAAACTCTAAAACTTTCATTTTGGGCATCTTCTCATTAAACCTTTAGATCAACGGGAAATTTTATTTTATAGGGAAGTCCTGAGATCTTTTCAATTTTCCAAATGAGCCCCTCAGACTTTTCCCCTCCTTCTTCTTCCTCTGAGCCCCCTCTGTTCTCCTGCCTCCCCTGCTCTGCTTCTCACTGCAGCCGGTGCAGTGCACCTCACCGTCGCCACTGTGCCGCCGCCCGCTCCTCCCCTCCGGTGAAGTACTGGCCGCCGTGGGCAGCAGCCATTGGCCCCCCATTGCCTCCACCGACCCCTTAGCAGGCTTCCCCAACCTCTACTCGTGCTCCCCAGCTACTAGCCGCAATCCAATTTTAGCCAGAGCATCACTGCCGGTGATCACCATCCGCCGCTGTTTTCTGCTCGCCGTGGAACACCCCTTCCCGATCCACCTCGACCCCAATTGACCCTACTTCCAGCTTCCCCACATCGCCCTGAAGCTCCCGGATCTTTTCCTCGTCGCCCAAGACCATCGGAGCATCATCTCCCACAGCGCCTATGAGCTTCCCGCTCCGCCGCTGCTCGGCTTCCCGTCGACCCGCCGCTACCGAGCCGTTCCATCCCCGCCAAAGGCACCATCAGCACCACACCAACGTGCAGAAGCTCCTCGACTACTTCCCCACCACCCTCCGTCGTCCCAGCCCGCAGAACACCGGCCACCATCACCGCCGGTAAGAACCCGACGTCCACCCCACCGTCGAGCACCACCCTCCGCTTTGTCTCCGACCAAATTAGGCATGGGGAAAGCATCCCCACACTCCTGTGATGCTCATGCGCGCCCTAGTGGTCCGTGTTCGCCGGCCCCTCGCCGGGACCGCGAGCACCACGACACGGCCGCCGCAATCCATCGCCGCCGGCCATGCTCCATCGCTTGTCCTGATGCACATCACCTACCCTTATGAACAGCAGGTCCTGTAGATCATGTAGAACCCATTTCCCCTCGGCCAAACCCTCATCGCCGGCGAGAACACGCCGGTCAAACACCACGGCCACCGTCTTGACCCGGCAAGGACCTCGCGTTAAAAGAAACCAAAAGCCCAAGGGGTTATTTGCGAAGCCATGACTCAGATGAATAGTACCACCAGGACCCCTTTGTGTTATTTTTGCTGCAAACTTTGAAATCCCATATCAATTCAAGGAAAAATCATAAAAGTGCAAACTAAAATTTGTTGGAATCCTCATTTTAAGATCTACAATTTTCTTTATAGATTGACTTTCAAATTCAGAATAGTTTGTGCTCTAATTTAAATACCAAGTTTAAGTAATTGTAGGTTAAGAAAATGCATAATAAATAGCAGAAAAATGATAAAAATGTAAACTCAATTGTATTAGTTTTGCTTTGACATGTAGGACTTAGGAAAAATATTTAACCCACAGTTTATATAATACTTTTGTAATGTTTAGATTTAAACTTGATTAAAGCTTAAATGAGTTAATGCATTTAATATGTGTAGTTCTAAATACTCAAAAATCATGAGATTATTTGGAAAATTTTAAAGCTAGGATAAAGTCTTACATGTATATATAGATCTAAATACTATCTAAATAAGTTAGCTTTATTATTAACTATCCTCATAAGCACAATTACATAAAAGCAAAATCCTAATAAGTTGACAATAACCTGAATATAACATAATCCATAATTGATAGAAATTTCAACCCAATGCTATAATAATTTATTTGGACATGTTACTTAATGACGCTAACTAAGTTAATGTACACCCGATAAATGACTACCCAGTAGAAAAATAAATGCTATATGTAATAAGTAAATTATATTTTTGTTGGATTGTAACTTTATCGTGAAATAAAATAAAGTATATGCATTTCTTAAATTATAACTTTGCATATCATGTAGACTCGACTGCTCTCGCCGACGGTGACTACGAACTAATCCCGGAACAAGGAGTGGAATCAGCTAAAGACCCCGGGAACGCTATCGAAGATCTAACTGAAGCTCTGAACCAAAGTTCGGAAAACTTTAAAATTACTGTCCCCAACCCCACGCAAGAAGGCAAGCCCCGGACATAACCCCTACTTTAGTTACACTGCAACCTATATTATTTATATCTATCTATGCATTACGTTCATAGGAATTGTGTGAGAAACCCTAGTTACATTATCCTAGGAACCAATGTATTGAATACTAGCACTTGAGTTCGAATAGCCGCTCTGCTAATAGGACCGGTAGAAGTCGGGTGATTTCCTGTCATTCGCGCGATATCGGAGTTGCAATGTTTACATTCATGTAAATCACTATAAGGATAACGGACGGGATTTATGTGAGGTATCATGGTTGAGATGATACCCCGTCTGTGTTGTTGAATTTGATAAGGTCGCAGTGTGTGGTAGCGGTGGTTAAGCATTTGAAAGTACTAGCCACATGCCGCGAAATATGGTAAGCGGTAAGCCTAGTAACCAATCGGCCCGAGGAGTGGACATACCTCCCACCACTCGTATTTGGTTTTTCCTGTTACTTGATTCGACGTGTGGGAATACGTGTTGCCGGGCAACCAGGAGTACGGGCGTGTAGTCGCACTACAGACGTACGTCCTGCACATTGGATGTGCGTATGGTCCTGCAGTCGCTTGTGGTGGATCTGATCCACGAGTCGGAATGAAAGGCAAACGGTTGCTTCGGAACAATCCCTGGACGTTCTAAGTGTGTGAGTTAGGTTTACCCTTGCAAGGCTAAAATTCAATTCAAGAATCGTCCGTTTCTCGCGGAGATTGAGACTGCTTGATCCCTTTACCACATAGAGTAACAAAGCAATTATACGGTTATCAAAGATGATGTTTGGCCAAAGATTCTACCATGCTTGAATAGTTCTAGGTGCTTATCTAGAATGATTAATTACCTAGAACTTGAAAGCTAAAATTTGAAATTAAGGATCTACTCTTTGTTGCTTTTCAGCTTAAAATTTTACCCACAACCATTAAAGCCTTCATAAGTCTAGTTACATGGCTAAGTATACCATGAATGGGTAAGCCTTGCTGAGTATTAGAATACTCAGTCTTGCCTTGTGAATTTTTGTTCAGGTAATCCCCGTGACGACTCTGCTCTGCCTATGCCGTTGCCCTACCCTCTGCCCGATGGTTGGTTCGTGGAGTGGGACCTGTCCCCGGCCAACACAGATCCTTCTGAGTGATCATGCTAGGGTTAGCATGATATCTGAACTGGCGACGTGTACAGTGCCCGTGCTTTAAACTCCGCTGCATGACTTGAAACATAGAACTGTTTGTAATAATTTCCATCAGTTGGCAACTGATGTTACTTTTAAACACTCATGT
Source organism: Panicum hallii (assembly GCF_002211085.1). Lineage (NCBI taxonomy): Eukaryota > Viridiplantae > Streptophyta > Magnoliopsida > Poales > Poaceae > Panicum > Panicum hallii. The sequence goes on from NC_038042.1 coordinate 23,570,598, forward strand.
AATATAACTGCCTGTGGTGTAAAATATGATAGCATTTGTACCTCTGGACTCGCCTTCGTGCGAGGTACCTTGTTTGATCCCGCATCCGGTGGTTTATCGGGACGTTACCCGACAGGTCAAGGGATTATACCGTTTGAAGTACGTTAGAGCCCTCAAGAGTGGACTCGCGTACTTGAGCCGGTGTAATTCAGGTTGGTTCTGCCACACCACGACCACTCCGTTGGTCGGAGGTCCCCATCTCGTTCTCACGAGAGGATCAATGGACAAGCTTCTCAGAGCTCAGCAAGTTCCCCCTTGTGCTGGACCCGGTGGTGGCAGAAGTCAAGGTCACCAGAGTACTCATCAACGGCGGAAGTGGTCTCAACCTCATCTTCACTAGCACTTTGAGAAAGATGGGCTTGGACTTAATGAACATGCTCATCCCAAGCAAATCTCCCTTCTACGGCATTGTCCCAGGTAATGCAGCACATCCACTTGGCACGGTGGTCCTTCCAGCCACCTTCGGCACGAGGGAGAACTACTGCACCGAATTCTTCAAATTCGAAGTTGCCAACTTCGAATCTTCTTATCATGCTATACTGGGCAGACTGGCACTAGCCAAATTCATGGCAGTGCCGCATTATGTTTATGTACTTCTCAAGATGCCAGGATGAAGTGGGGTACTCACTATCCGAGGTGACTTGAAGAAGTCATATGACTGCAACCAGGAGGCTATCCAGTATGCTTCGACTACGCGTGTGCCAGATGCTTTAGGAGAAGTACTCACAGCCGCACAACAGCTCTCCTAAGCTAGGCTGGAAATCCCTACGAGAAAGGCTAGCAAGTTGAGCATCCAGTCGACCGGCGACGTGGCCCTCAAGACGATCGAGCTCCAGGAGGGCAACTCATCCAAGACCGCCGTTATCTATGCAGGCTTAGATGAGAAATAGGAATTCGCACTCGTCAGTTTCCTTCGGGCTAACCGAGACATATTCGTGTGGAAAACAGTGGATATGCCAGTTGTGCCTAGGGAACTGATCAAGCATAGTCTAAATGTAAACGCACAGGCTGTGCCCAAAAAGCAACGCCTTCAAAGGTTTGCTGATGACAAACGTGAGGCAATCAAACGGGAAATAGCTAAACTCATCACGGCTGGCTTCATTAAAGAAGTAATCCATCCAGAGTGGGTAGCTAATCCCATCCTTATAAGGAAAAAGAACAATAAATGGAGAATGTGCGTTGACTACACCGATCTCAACAAGCATTGCCCAAAGGATCACTTCAGGTTACCGAGCATTGATCAAGTTGTCGACTCGACGGTGGGTTGTGTACTCCTCTGCTTCCTTGAGTGCTATTCGGGGTATCACCAGATCACGCTCAAGGAGGAAGATCAAATAAAAACCGCGTTCATCACCCTGTTCGGGACATACGCCTACAAAACTATGTCTTTCCGGTTGAAAAACGCAGGAGCAACCTATCAACATGCAATTCAAATGTGCTTCGCTGATCAGCTGCATCGGAATGTTGAGGCCTACGTGGATGACATGGTCATCAAGACCAAGAATCCCGACGACCTGATTGCAGACTTGGAAGAGACGTTCAGCAGCTTACGCAGGTTTCGATGGAAGCTCAACCCAACTAAATGCGTTTTCCGAGTACCATCGGGGAAATTGCTAGGGTTCATCATCAGAAACGGGGAATTGAAGCCAATCCTGTGAAGATTACGGCCATCACTAATATGGGGGCTCCGGTCACAATCAAGGATGTGCAAAACCTAACAGGATGTATGGCAACTCTGAATAGGTTCATCTCCTGACTCGGGGAGAGAGGACTACCCTTCTTCAAGCTCCTGAAACACCAAGATAAGTTCCAGTGGATGGAGGAGGCCGAGCGGGCCCTACAAGATCTGAAACAACACCTTCAGTCACCTCCGGTCCTTACAGCACCACTGCCGGGAGAAGATCTACTACTCTACATTGCAGCGACAACTCACGTCGTCAGCAGTGCCATTGTAGTCGAGCACAGCGAGGAGGGCCATGCGTTTGGAGTGCAGAGGTCCGCGTACTTCATCAGCGAGGTACTCTCCGAATCTAAGGTACGATACCTGGCAGTTCAGAAACTTTTATATGCAATATTGATCACATCAAGAAAGCTGCGCCATTACTTCGACGAGTACAAGATCACTGTGATTACGGATTTTCTGTTGGCAGATATTCTATACAATCAGAATGCCACGGGGCATATATCAAAGTGGGCAGTGGAACTGGGGGCTTTGTCAATCGACTTCAGGCCACACACTGCAATCAAGTCTCAAGCCCTAGTCGATTTTATGGCCGAGGGGAGAGAGAACCAAATTCCAACTCCAGTCGACAAGCCAGAGCACTGGACCATGTATTTTGATGGGTCTCTTAAGCTTGATGGCAGTGGTGCTGGAGTCTTATTTATTGCTCCAAGAGGCGAACAACTAAAGTATGTCCTCCAGATCCTCTGGTAGGTATCCAATAATGAAGCCTTTGCTTCACGGGCTGCGTTTGGCGATATCACTAGGCATCAAGCGACTACTTATATACGGCGATTCACTTCTGGTCGTTCAGCAAGTCAACAAAGAGTGGGACTGCAACAAGGAGACAATGGACGCCTATGTACAAGAAGTACGCAAGCTGAAAAATAAATTTTCCAGCCTGGATGTTCATCACGTGATATGGGAACATAATGTTGGCGCAGACATACTATCCAAGCTAGGATCCACCCGTGCACAGGTTCCAGCAGGAGTTTTCATCCAGGAGCTGAAGCAGCCATCCATCAAGTCTTCACATCAGATAACCACTGATACGGGCCTTCAAAAGCCTGATCGGGAGGTTACGATGCTTGGGGAGGACTGGAGAGAAACTTATATCGACTTCATCCGGGACCAAAGGCTACCAGCGGGGTTGGACGCAAGAAGCGCAGCAGCAGCTCGTGTCATGCGCAGAAGTAAGGGTTTTGTCCTAGTCGATATTAAACTCTACCGCTGTGGCGCACGATCAGGTGTGCTCATGAAATGCGTCACGGGAGAAGATGGTTATGACATACTACGGGAGATACATGAGGGCATATGCGGCAACCACACGGCTTCAAGAACACTAGTGGGGAAAGCATACAGAGCTGGTTTCTGGTGGCCCACCGCAGTATCCGATGCTGAGGACCTCATGCGGAGATGCCAAAATTGCCAATTCTTCGGCAAGCAATCTCACGTCCCAGCTCACAATCTTATCACCATACTGTGATCCTAGCCGTTTGCTTGTTGGAGCCTTGATATGATTGGGCCCTTTACAATGGCACTAGATGATTTCACCCATGTATTGATGGCTATCGACAAGTTTACCAAGTGGATCGAGTACAAGCCGATAGCCAAGCTCACGCCAGATAGAGTCGTTGATTTCATCTCCGACATCTTGCATCGCTTCGGCTTCCCGAACACCATCATCATGGACCTGGGATCAAATTTCATGGCTAACCAGTTCTGGGAGTTCTGTGAAAATGCATACGTCGAGGTCAAGTACGTCTCCGTTGCACACCCAAGGGCCAATGGTCAAGTCGAGAGGGCGAACGGCACGATAATCGAGGGCCTCAAGAAAAGACTCTATGATGAAAATAGCAAGAAAGGAGGAAAGTGGATACACGAGTTGCCACATGTCATTTGGGGGCTCCGAACTCAGCCGTCCAAAGCCACAGGACAAACACCTTTCTTTCTTGTCTACGGCTCCAAAGCAATCTTACCAGCTGACATCATGTGGAAATCCCCAAGGGTTGAAATGTACAATGAAGGCGAGGCTGATGAAACAAGGCAGCTAGAGCTTGACTCTGTTGAAGAGGCTCGCTGCACCGCTCTTGTTCAGTCAGCACGATACCTACAGGGGATCCGGTGATATCAGGACCGCAACATGAGAGAACGGTCATTCAGTATAGGCGATTTGGTCCTACGCCACATCCAAGATGAGTTCGACTTACACAAGCTCAACTCAAGATGGGAAGGACCGTTCGTTGTCAAACAGATTACAAGACCGGGTCCTTATCGACTACAATACCCCGAGGGCCAAGACGTCCCAAATTCTTGGAATGTTCAGAACCTGCGTAAGTTTTACCCATAAAGACGACGTGCAGGGATAGCTGTTCTCCGAGCGCCTAGATGTTTTTCTTCCGAATTCAATTTGGAGGCTATGTGCCACATAATCTGGAATGTAAATTTTCTGTTAAAATACGGAGGTTATACCTACGCTCATGTTTTATATGAATCGACTTCTTGCCATGAGCTTTGACGGTCATTAAATACGGAGGCTACAGCCACGTTCATGTTTTGTATGAATCGACTTCTTGCCATGAGCTTTGATGGTCATTGCGATGATTATCGCGTTTTTCCTAACAGGTTAGATCCGCTTGATCAGATTATATCTACGTTGTTGGACGGGCTCACATGAGGAAATATTTCGACTACGCCCAGAGTCGTTGCACTCGGGGTAGTTTCGACTTCTTGCCATAGGCACGACAGTCGCGCGATGATGATCGCGTTCTTTCCTAACTAGTTAGATCCGCTCGATCGGATTATATCTAACTTGTTGGATGGGTTCCTATGAGGAGCTATTTTGACTACTTCCAGGGTCGTTGCACCCGAGGTAGTGTCTACTACTTAGCCTATGAACATGGACGACAATCCAGAAGTCACAAGGAAAATATGAGTATAGACGTCAATGACAGATATATTACAAGGAGAAGAGTACTTGTTTTTACAATATCTCAATCCTGTATTACACTCGCTACTATTTTTTCAGCTACAGATCGGGCTTCTAGGAGGTACTCGCTGAACTGCTCTTCAGAGCAGTCTGCAACCGCACCCTGCGTGAATACCTCTAGCCGAGCCTGAGGCCAAAAGGACTTTACAAAACTTAGGGCGTGGCTGACACATGTGATGGGGGCTTCGGCGATGAAACTGAGGACTTTCTGCGGAGCTCCAAGGAGTCGCTCCAGCAGGGATCACCCGTCTGCTTCGCCGCCTTCCTGCGGATCCACCATGTCAATAAGCTATTGGGCGGCCCCCCTTAGGTCCTCCAGCTCCTTCTGGCACTGCTCCTTTTCTTTGCCAGCGTCTTGATCTGCTGAAGGCAGTCGGTGAACTGTTGTTCAATGTCGGCGATCACCTTCTGCAACCTCTCAATGTTCATCTGTATGGCGATACAGCATATTCTTCACGTCAGTAAGCAACTCTTCTTTATATGTTAAGATTTTCCTAAGCTCTGCGGTGAAGATAGTTTTCAGAACTCAAGACAAATTGCTAAGAGATCGAGCGAGCAAAGGACTTGCCTTGTGCGCCTTTTTCTGCTCCTTCAGCTATTCTTGGAGCTCGGCGTTGGACTTCTCAAGATTGTGAAGATCGTTCTTGAGAAGCCATGTTTCTCGTGTTCACTCCTACTTCAGCTTGTCGAGCTCTCTCTGAAGATATATGTTCCTTCGCTGTTCTTCTGATATGCGTTGATCTTTTGCTCGGAGTTCCTGGAGGCCACTCATGACTGCTTTCAGCTTCTCGGATTTTTCTTGGGAGAGTTTGGGCACATCCTGCATAAGAGGAAAGACTAAGACAAGTAACTCGGCAAAGCATAATGGCTGAAGAGCAATCATGCCTTACCAGGGTAAATACATCTCCTTGGAGATCTTCTGGAAGTATCGCATGTTGTCGACCGTCAGGAGAGGATCATCCACTAGATCTTTGGTGATGATGTTGTTGTATCCACTCTTGGACACCAGCAGATCTTCAGGGTTTTTTGAGATACCCGCAGCTTCTTCAGTTGATGGTTGTGGGGCACCTACAAGTCGAAACACATTCAGTACATGAAGTCTGCGGTCTAAGCAGTTAGCCGTGGAAGGTCAGATGCTTACTTGTGCCATCTGTAGGAGTGGCATTAGTGGCCTCGACTTGTTCATCACCACCGTTGCTGGCTTCAGGTTGCTGGGGCTCGGGAGGTGGTGGGTCGGGCAGCATCGTGTCCTCCTTGGGGGCTGGCAGCTCGGGGGCTGGAGTAGCCGAGACAGGCTCTGGCTTAAACCCCAAGACAGACGCAGTCCTAATGAAGCAGAATCAATTATATCATTAAACAAGTTAAAAAGAATAGAATGTGCATTATGAAAAAGGATATGCGCTTAGAGCGAAGATTTCTTCATGGCGGATTTCTTTAGTCTCAGGGCCTGTGGTTTTATAACCACGGTACTCGTTGCCGGTGGAGGGGTCACACCAGCCGATGGCGAGGTACCCGCCATGGCAATGGTTACAATTCCTGCTAAAGTAGTCGATGGGTCCATCCCAGCAGTTTCTGCGGCACCACCTGGTGGAACATTATCCCCAGCGAATTCGGCCCCGATCACCTTTTGGCAGTTGGGGTTGGGAGGAGAAGCAGAAGGACTGCAAAACGGACAATGTAAGCATTCAGCAACTCCAATATTTGGCAATTCTACAGGACAACAACTTCATACCTGGGGGTTCCGACTACATGCGCTTTACATTTGCGCACTATCCGACGACCCCGAGGGACCAATGGCAAGGCTTCGGCCAACTCCACGGATGATCCGGGGGAGTTGTTCTTCTTCGCCTTCCCTTCGGTTACCCTTTCCGCCAGGGGGCTCCTACTTTCGGTCGTCTCGCCGCCGGGCAGAGCATCAGAGGCTTGAGCTTTTTTCGCTTCAGCCGCGGCGCTGGGAAGAAGGTGTCGGTGTTTAACCGGCTGCCCACCGAGGGATATACCCAAGGTGGTAAGTTTTGGGTGAGGAGACGCCGAGATCAGGAACTTGAAGGTGCAAGGAACACAAAGCTTAGACAGGTTTGGGCCGCAAAGCGCGTAATACCCTACGTCCTGTATGATGGTTTGTATTGCCTTAAGTGTATAATGACCTAGAGATCGTGTTTTGAGAGGGGTCCATATCCTCCCTTATATATCCGAGAGGCCAGGGTTACCAAGATACTAACCAACTCCAGCTAAGGAATCGTATCAGAACATGTCTCGAGTAGATTCCCTCTATATCGGTTAGCTCTATCTCCTACTTAAACGGGATAAATAAGAGATAAACGAGATAAATAAGAGATAAGATGGACTTAATCTCTTAAACCTCTTTAAACTACGCCATATACACAGTCCCGTGGCCCCGGGTCTGACAAGCCCCCGAGCTCTTCGTAGCTGAGTACTGCAGGCTTTTTGAGTACTTTCGAAATAGTTTTCGGCTTCTTCTAAAGCTCCGTCCTGAAGTCCTTCTTCGAGTACTTACTTGGCTGCATCGAAGCTATGAGGTGCTCATGCCCCGAATTTTATTTTCGACATGGTGTGCGATTGAAAAATCGCACTCCATATGAAGTAGCCCCCGAGCATTAGGTTGAATTGGAGAATCAGGCTGAGGGTCAAATTAAGCTTAAATCTTTCTTACTTACTCTTTGAATAAATTCGAAAAAATAAGTCGTCGATGCCACGTACCCCGCAGCCCCCGAGCCTTGAATCCAAATCCCGCAGAATTGGAAATAAGGATCCAAAAATCGTGGCATGCTGGCTAGAAATGTTATCATGGTAAATTATCAATGTGATGGTACAAATGATGCAAGTTAGATTACGAATTCGAAAAACCCCTTTTGTCGGGCCAATTGACCCTGAAAAAATGATTAATCAAATATGTAATCCAAACAGTCCACCAAATGACCCCTCATCTTCGGAATATTCCTTGAAACGACTCTTGACCTTCGCAACAGTAGAACTTTACCCCAACCGCTGGTTATTTAACCCGTGGTAACTGCCAAGTAAAGACTGTGCTTCCAATCTACAAATTGCCAAGAGCCTCAAAAAATCCCCAAATTGAGCCGTGCGCCCGCCGCCATCCTCCCGGCGAAATCCTCCCGCCCAGATCTCCCAGCCCCTCTCCCCGCAGCCCCTGAGCGACTCGTGGCGAGCGGATCGGAGATGGCGCCCAAGAGATCAGAGCTCGGAGGGAAGAAAAAGGAGGCGCAGCCACCGACTGGGGAGTGGACATACAGTAAGTGTTCCCTCCATGAGCTTAATAGGCTAGTTTCCGAGGGGTTGCTGCAAGACAAGAATCTTGTCAACTGGCGCCCCTCTTTCCATGAACCTTTCCCCATGGAAAATGTTGATGAAATCGTCACATTTTACCATTTTGTCAAATGGGGATTGGCCCTCCCCTCTTGTTCTTTCTTCCGCGGCCTTCTATATTATTACGGGCTTGAGCTCCATCACCTCAACCCGAACTCCATCTGCCACATTTTGATTTTTATCTATTTCTATGAAGCTTTCCTCGGAATCGAACCCCATTGGGATCTTTTCCGCTTCCTCTTCCGCATCAAACCATAGCCCACCTTGAAAATCCTTTTCGTTGCAGGGGGCACCAGCATCCAACTGCGTCAGCAGGCCGGCGACAAATATCTATCATACAAATTCCTCTCCAACCTTCCCGGGTGGAAAAATCACTGGTTCTATATCGAGAACCATGCCCCCCAACTCCCAGCAAAATCAAACAATCCACCTGTAGTGAGGCCGGAGTGGAATCTTGAACTTTCCAGGGGAGACATGGATCAAGTCGAGGAACTGCTAGTCATCATAGAGGCGCAGAAGATGATGGGAGTGACCGGTGCTTCCGTCATGTTCTAATTTTTCAAACACCGCGTCCAGCCGATCCAACAACGCCACCGACTTGGATTCAAGTACACAGGCTCTGCTGATCCTTCTCGCATGTGCGCACAGGAACTATCAGACGAAGCCGCACTCCTCCGAGTCCAGCGGGTGTTACTGGATGTGGACGCTGTGCCTTACATGCCTGAGTTGTTTTCCGCGCGAAATCCACATGAGTATTCAACTACTTGTTGGTGAAGACGAACTCTGTCCTGCCGCTGCTAACTGAAAACCTTCTGCGGGGACACACAGAACTATACCGCAGCTACCCGCCGTGACCCGACATCCCCTGGCCGGACCACCTCCTCCCCAGCGCCGCTGTCGAAGCAAAGAGGGCTCGCATAGCCCAGGCTCTGCATAGCAGCGACTCCATAGAGGACGAGAGCCCCTTGGTGGAGAAAGAAGCCGAAGGAGAGGCGAGAAGGGACAACTCCTCCGAGCCAGCCGTGGAATTGACTGAAACTCTACCTTTGGTACCGCAGGGTCGTCGGTTGGTGTGGAAGCGGAAAGCTGAAGCAATCAAATCTTTCGGGTACTAACTTGCTGCTTTGTTGTATTGTTGTATGTTGATATTGTTACGTGCTGACAGTATCCACTTATAGTCCTTCCGCCTCATCCTCCAGGACCGAGCCCGAAGAAGTGGGGGCAGCCCCATCAACCACCACGACCGTCACCATCGCCGTGGCGGGGACCGCACCACTGGCTGGTGAAACCCCGCCGCCGGCAACGGAAACACCACGACAGGCCTTGCGGGTGAAAAGGGCCATCAAAAAGAAGTCTACACTGTAAGTTTGCATCTGGTTGCACAATAAGCGTTTTGATGTTTCGACTTGTATGGTGACTGACTCGACTTTATTAGGGCTACGAGCACCATGGACCTTTAGCTGAAGCCGGCCACGACTACCCCAGCCCCCGGGTGCCCAACCCGAGAAGAGTCTACAAGCGCGGGGCCAGTCACAGCTGCGCCAGCCCCCGAGCCATCGGCCCCCGAGGGGACGATGCCCGCGGAGCCAGCCACAGCTGCGCCAGCCCCCGAGCCATCGGCCCCCGAGGGGACGATGCCCGCGGAGCCAGCCCCCGAGGCGGACGCGGCGCTGCCCGACTTGCCGCCTCCCGAGCTTCAACAAGTCGAAGCTGAAGCTGGAGGCGAGGAGCAAGTCGAGGCTCCTGATGCCGCTTTTACAGATGGCACAGGTAAGCATCTGACCGCCCACGGCTAACTGCCTAGACCCAGGCGTGATATTCTGAAAAATATTTGCACTTGCAGGTGCCCAGCAGACACCACCTGAAGAAGCCACCGGGACATGAAAGGGTCCCAGACAAATGCTGAAGGCCGGGCCCGGATACAAGAGCATCATCAACACCGACCTGGTGGATGACCCAAAGCTGACAGCCGAGAACATAAGGGGCTTCAGGAAAGCTTACAAGGAACTGTATGAATTTACCATGGTAAGTCCCGAGTACTCGTCTGCTTGTATGCGTTGTCCAATAGTTTTGACTCGAACTCCTCATTTATGCAGGATGTGATCACTGACTCCCAGAAGAAATCAAAAAAACTGCGGGAAGTTGTGAGTGATCACCAAGAACTCGCTGCTCTGGAAAAGCGTGTCGACGACGAGAAGACAAAGAACTTGTGTCTCGAGAAGGCCAACTCCGAGCTCCAACAGCAACTCGTGGAACAGAAGAAGGCGCTCGAGGCACAAAAGAACGCGCACCAGGAGCAGCTCAGAGAGCAAAAGAAAGTGCACCAAGGTAAGCCATTGCTCCCCTTGAGTACTTGCACTTATCAATTCATCCTGGATTCTGAAAAAGCTCTTCACCACAGATCTTAGGAAAATGTTAATATATAATGAAGAGCTGCTTACTGACGTGAAGAACCTGCTGTATCGGCGTATAGATGACGTGGAGAGGTTGCAGAAGGTGATTGGCGACACTGAACAACAGTTCGTCAACTGCCTTCAGCAAATCAAGGCGCTGGGCGAGAAGGACGAGCAGCGGCAGAAGGAGCTAGAGGACCTCAGGGGGGCCGCCCGGGGGCTGGTGGACATGGTGGATCCCACAGAAGAAGGCGAAGCGAGCCCGCGGCCCCTGCTAGAGCGACTCCGCGAAGCCCTGAAGAAAATGCTCAAATTCCTCACAAAGGCTCCGATCGCGTGCATCGGCAACGCCATTGCCATTGTGAAGTCTTTCTTGCCAGACACGCGACTAGAGATCTTTGCTCAGGGCATGGCTGCGGACTGCACCGAGGATCAATTCGACCGATACCTCCAAGAAGCCCAACCTGTATCAGAACAAATAGTTCAAAGTGTACTGCAGGATTAGGGTGTAAGAGACAAGTACTCATTCCCCTGTATATGTATTGTTTTTAATGTCTCTACTTGTGTGTGTGTGTGTGCCTTTGGCTGAATTGGAATCCTAGCTGAAAGGCTAAGTAGTAGACACTACCCTGGGTGCAGCGACCCTGAAGGTGGCCATAGCTCCAAGTAGGAACTCATCGAACAAGTTAGCCGCAACTCGATCGAGCGGGTCTAAACTGTTAGGAAAGGACGCGAGCATCGTCGCGGAATTGCCGTGCTTAAGGCAGAAAAAACAACACTACCCCAAGTGCGTCGACTCTGGATGTAGTCAAACTCGCTCCTCATGCGAGCGCGCTCCACAAGTTAGGTAGGAACCGGACGGACGGATCAAACTCGTTGGGAGCAGATGCGGACATCGCCGCGGGTCTGCCGTGTTTGTGGCAAAAAACGAAACTACACTGAGTTCAACGACTCAGGATGTAGTCGAGTTAGCTCTTCATGCGAGCCCATCCAACAAACTGGATATAAACCAGTCGAACGGATCGATTTTGTTGGGAAAAATGTGACTACTGTCGCGTGCGACCATCCAAGGTCGCGGCAGAAGTCGATTCGTAGAAGATTTGAACGGAGCCGAGCGGTCCGTCGGAATACGAAGTCGATAAGATATAAACGTGGCCGTAGCCTCCGTATAATTCTTGACAAGGAGTCAATTTATGTAAATATTGCAGGTGGCCGTAGCCTCCGTATGTTCATGAAGGAAGTTACAACCTGACTCTTGTGGCACACAGCCTCCAAATTAACTCGAGAAAAGGAGACCGCCTAGGCGCTCGGAGATTCAGCTATCCCCGGACATCCTCTTATGGGTAAAACTTGCGCAGGTTCTGGATGTTCCAAGAGTTTGGGACATCTTGGCCATTAGGGTATTCTAGTCGATATGACCCTGGTCTGGTAACCTGCTTGACGATGAATGGACCCTCCCACCTTGAGTTGAGCTTGTGTAGGCCGGACTCGTCTTGGATGCGACGTAGGACCAAGTCGCCTATGCTGAATGATCGTTCCTTCACGTTGCGATCGTGATATCGCCGAATCCCCTGTAGGTATCGGGCTGACTGAACAAGAGCAGTGCAACGAGCCTCCTCAACATAATCGAGCTCTAATTGCCTCGCCTCATCCGCCTCGCCTTCATTGTAAATTTCAACCCTTGGGGATTTCCACATGATATCGGCCGGTAAGATAGCTTCAAATCCATACACGAGAAAGAAAGGCGTTTGTCCTGTGGCTTTGGGCGACTGCGTCCAAAGCCCCCAGACGACATGTGGCAGCTCATGTATCCATTTGCCTCCCTTCTTGCTGTTTTCATTATAGAGTCTCTTCTTGAGGCCGTCGATTATCATGCCGTTCGCCCTTTCGACTTGTCCATTGGCCCTTGGGTGTGCAACAGAAACATATTTAATCTCGATGCACGCATTCTCACAGAACTCCCAGAACTGGTTGGCCGTGAAATTTGATCCCAAGTCTGTGATGATGGTATTTGGGAAGCCGAAGCGATGCAAGATATCAGAGATGAAATCAACAACCCGATCTGGTGTAAGCTTGGCTATCGACTTGTACTCGATCCACTTGGTAAACTTGTCGATGGCCACCAACACATGGGTGAAACTACCTGGTACCATTGTGAAGGGCCCAATCATGTCAAGGCTCCAACAAGCAAAGGGCCAGGATGGCGGTTTGGTGATGAGACTGTGGGCTGGAATATGAGACTGCTTGCCGAAGAATTGACAATTTTGGTGTGACAGTTTATGTGCTTGTAAGTTAGACATATATTTGTTAGTGTGAAATATGTGTTTGGTTGTATAAAGCATGTGCGTGATATGTGAAGCTTTTGAAAATTTAAAGTGTAAATAAAAAGGGTATTTTTACAATTACAGAAAAAACCTAGGGTTGTTTTTGTAAAATGTAATTGGACAGAAGGTAACTTCAAAATAAGAGAAGGGTGGTTTTGCAAATATATTTTTCTTAATCTACTCCCTGTAAAAAATTATATATTTATCCAATAGTTGTATTTAAAATGTATGTGTTGAAGTGTATAAAATTTTTGGGTAAAGTTGTAAAAATAAGGGTATTTATGTAATTTTATAAAAGAACAAGTCCTTTTATGCAAAATAGGTGATTTACAAAAGTAACTTTCCAAAATTACAAGAAATAAAAAGGTAATAATGTAAGTAATCATGACTTACTTAGCAATTTGCGAATAGACCCAAGGTTATATATAATTTATACTAACAATGACAAAGATGTTAGAAAATTCAAATTTAGTCCAAGTCTTAAAATAAAACTTCATATTGTGAGTTTTGGAGTTCAAACCCTAAAACAAATTTGTAGAGCTTCAAAAGTTGTACAACTTTCATTTTGGTCACATCTTTGTTTGAGCCCTAGAACAGTGGTTAAATTCTTCTTTACCGGGAGGTCCCTGCAGTTTCCTAAAATTACAAACAAGTCCTTGGGAAATTCCCCTTTCTTCCCCTCCTCTGGCGCTCCTCTGATTCCATGTTCTGCAGCTCGCCGCTCTACCGCCGTTCTTGCCACCTCCTGCTGCAAAAACTCCACGCGCCACTACCCCCTCAGCTCCTTCTCCTCTGGCGCCCTTATCTCTTCCCCACAGGCGGCAGCTCTGTCCAATTCCATTTTCCCCTCCTCTCTCCCATTCCTCCACCAGGCAGCGGTTCACGGGCTCGGGTCGCAGGAGCTGGGCGCCGGCGATGCAGAGTGGTTCCGGGCGGTGCGGCGCAGGAGGCGCAGATGGGCAGGAGCTGAGCGCGCGAGGGCGGCTCGGCTCTGGGCGAGCGCGGCCCCAGGCGGCGCGGCGGGCGCGGAGCGCGCGGCTGGCAAGGGAGCAGGCGAGCAGCGGGCCAGCAGCGCGGAGCAAGCGGCGGCTGCGGCGAGACTCGGGCGCGTGCAGCTCGGCCGGGCCCAGGCGCGGGAGCAGCGCTAGCGCGGGCGGCCGGCCGCAGCAGGCGCACGCGCGGGCAGGCCCAGGCGCGCGGGCGCAGCGCGCGAGCTGGCGGCGCGCGGCTCGGCTGGCGCAGGCTAGCGGCGCGGCGAGCGGCAGCCGCTCAGGTGCCGAGCGGGCGACGGCCGGAGCGGAGGCGTGCGGTTCGGGGGGGTGCGCGTGGGGGGGAGCTGGGCCAGCTCAGCGCAGGCAGCTGGCGGCAGCGGCTGTGCGGCAGTGCGCGGGGCCCAGGCGCAGGCGGGCCGCGGGAGGCAGGCGGCAGCGGCCGCAGCTCGGGCGAGCGCAGCGCAAGCGCGGCAGTGCGGGCCGGCGCTGGAGCGGGAGCGTGGTTGGCGGCGGACCGGAGGCGCGCGGCTCCAGGCGCGGGTAGGCGAGGACGCGTGGCACAGGCGTGCGGAAGCCTGCGGCCGGAGCAGCTCGCGTCCCTGAGCTTCATTTTTTTCCCCAAGCGTTTCCTCTGTTCCAATTGCAGATGAAGGACTTCGTGCGACAATTGGAACAAGCTCAGGGGGTTTTCTGCAAGTTCTAGACCCATAGAAACAGTGTTGTTTAAGGACCTCTGGGTAAGAGTTTATGTTATTTCATGTGATCTGTGTTGCTGACTTATAAATTCAATAGAAAATTGTAGGAAATTCCAAAAATTGCAAAACCAGTTTTGTTGGAAACTAGATTTTAAACTCTACAACTTCTATTAAATGAGTTTGATATGAAACTAAATAGTTTTGAATCTATGTTAAATCCAAGATAAAAGAGTGTAATATTCATAGCTCCTACATGTTAACTTTGTAGATCATGATTTTTGGTATACAACTTTTATAGATTAAGTATGAATTGATGTGGAATTTTCAAAACCTAATTTTGTTTTATAACTTAAATTCTTTTAAGTTAATCAATTCAATTTGTATTATAGAAGAAATAGCTAAGCATATCCACTTAAAGTTATATTTAGTCATGTGTGCTTGTTATTGCAATATGTTTCTTGTGCCGCTTGTTCGAATCTTAATTAGACTTGTTGTGCAACTTTAAAACATAAGAGAGGTCTAATTCGAACATGAAATGTTTGATTTATCTTTAGCCTACTATTTGTGTGACGCTACACTTAATTAGCTATTGGTAGCCAAAGTCCTTACCATAGATTGACTAAAGATAAATTGTGCACCATGTCTGATGTACTTGCTGCCCCTATAGCAGACTTTTTGTGATGATTGATTAACCTTTTATTCATATGGATGCTCATGCCTTTACTTCAGTCTTGATTGCAATATTGTTAGAGCCCCTTCCTATATAAAGGCCCTAGTCTACCTCGTGTATCGATTACTTAGTTAATATACCTTTGTAACTAGGCTTAGCAATCGGCTACTAGTTCAGCCAATTTTCGATAGGCGTAACCCTATCGGCCATAAGCCTTTTGACTTCTTCCCTATCGGCAAAAGCCCATCGGCCCAATGTTAACCGCCTTATCGGTTCGATCCGATGTTAGTGCCCTAATCGACCTGGTCCGATTTAGACAACCACGCCGGCTATGCATCAATCGGTTGTTTGCTGATATCATCGAACCACTTAAACACTGATTACTCCAATTAACACTCCAGTCAAGAGTCGGATAGGCACATCCAATAGAGAACGTATTTATCGGCTAAGCACAGCCAGTACAGCATAGGAAACCGGCTACTTAAGCCGATTCACAAATCTAAACGCATGCGCACCTATTAGCTCGGCCAATGTTCACACTCTCAATTAGTTTACCAATACACAATCAAATAGTTACATACCCTGATCGGCTAACATGCTGATGTTCACAGATCGACTAGCCATCCGATTTTGATAACGTATCGGCTGCACATAGTCGACGTATCGAAGATACACACACGATCTTAGAGTTCTGTTATCCACTGATCTAAGCCGGTTCCAGTTGTCTCCCTGTGACGCTCTGAAAATTTACTTAATAAAATCATGCGCTTGAGTAATTCGGTTCGACGTCAAAACCCTAACCCTAACCGGATCGCTGTTCCGCATCGCTCGCGACCGTCCGCCGTAATTAACGCAGACGCGACTCCCTTCGCGCGAATACCGCGCGCGTGGCCGACCGGCCGCGACCGCTGCCGCAATTAGCGCCGGCGCTCCTCGTGCCGCGCACGAATCCCCGCGCGCGCGTGGCCGACCGGCCGCGGTCGCCGCCGCGACCGGCGCCGAC
Source organism: Panicum hallii (assembly GCF_002211085.1). Taxonomy (NCBI): domain Eukaryota; kingdom Viridiplantae; phylum Streptophyta; class Magnoliopsida; order Poales; family Poaceae; genus Panicum; species Panicum hallii. The sequence continues at coordinate 23,586,768 of NC_038042.1, forward strand.
GCATCCCTTCCCCCTCTCTCTCCTTTTCCTTCTTCTCCCTCCCATTTCTTCCTTTTCTTTTCTTTTTCCAATCTCTCTCTCTTTCTTTCTTTCCTTTCCTTTCTTCCCTTTTCCTTTTCCCCTTCCTCCTTTTCCCTCCTCTCTTTCCCTGCCTCTGCTCCCGAGCACCCCACGCCGCGCGCTGCCGTGCCGCGCACGCGCTCGCCCCCGCGTGCCCCGCATGGCCGCGCGCGAGCTCCTGCCCGGCCGCGCCGTACCCGCACCCCGCCCCCTGGCCGCGCTGTGTCGCGCCACCCGTGCACGCGCGCGCGCGCGTACGCCGCGTGCCGCGCCGCTCGCCGTGCCGCACGGCGCCCGCGTGCGCCTGCCCCCGCGCGTGCCGCACCGCCCGTCGATTGGCCGCGCCGCACGCTGCTGCCGCACACCGCCGCCGTCCTGCACCACCGCGTCGCGACGGCCGCAAGCGGCCGGGGCGCCATTAATGGCGCCTGCACCGCCCGCCGGCCCTTCCCACCGGCCTCCACTGCCCCTCCACCGCGGCTGCCTATAAGTAGGCCCTCGCCCCGCCCCTTGTTCCCCCACAAACCCCACTGCCACCGCCCGCCGCCTCCCTTGCTCCCAGTGCCGCCGCCGCACGCAGCTCCGCCGCCACCCGCAACCCGCCGTCGCCCCGCCTCCACGCGCCACCCCGGCCCGAGGTGAGGCCGGGAACGAGTTCCCCGTGATCCCCTCTCTCTTTTCCCCCTCTCACCCGAGCCGCCCCGGGCCCTAGGTGGCCGGATTTGGCCGCCGGTGCCCCCCCCACTCTCCTCTGTTTCCTGTGAGGGGAGGAGGAGGAAGGAGGCCCCTTTTGCGAAAAACCCCCTGGCCTCCCCTGTTTTTCCCAAAGAAACCCCCCCTCACTCTAACACACATATCCACCCCTTTTTACAAAAGGAACCCCGCTCTTTTTAATATTTCAAACCAAGCCCCCTCATCACGTAAACCTAATTACACTCGACACCCGTTAGTATGCCCTGAATGTTTCTAGTATTCGCAAATAAGCCCCTACCCTCCTCAGATAATTGTGAATAGGCCCCTGGACCCCCGTTTAAGCCCTAAAACCCGCTTTAGCGCGTCATTTTATGTGTGAAACGACCTCCGATTGATCCGAAACTTTACCACGCCCTTGCTAGTATAGTTTTGGCCATGCCATTAAGAAACCACCCAGAGATATTGCCCCGACCTCCGTAACTAAATTATTTCCGATTCGAGCTCGACGATAAAAGCTTTTACTTCTTGTGCTTGATTGTGTGCCTGTTTGTTTGCGTCGTAGGACACGGAGTGAACGAGGAAGGTCCCGACTGTGACCAAGCGAACGAGGACCGGTACTGCGACCCCGAGCCCGAGGGGCAGTGCTTCGATCAGGACCTCTCGCAAGAGTTTGACGATGGCAAGTTCAATTCCGCCCTTTGATGCATGTTTCTGTCCTAGTTTTTATAAACACAACCCAGTGGCCTGTTTTATAAAATTGCATGGTTTTGCGTGCTGAAAACATGGTAGGATAGCCACCCTTGTTTGAGATAACCCTACCTTGACCACCTGATTTTATAAAGAAAATGTGTGTGTGTGGGAAGGGATACAATGTGGTTTTGAAAGACGAGTTAGACGGGATGGATGGCATTTCTGTGTGAATTGCCGTTGGTGTGCTCGTACCTGTGTGGTTGAGCGAGGAAGGGAGATATCCATCCTGTCACCCCTAAGGACCGAGTTGATGTGACATCTCACCTAGCTTCTTGTCGTGCGAACCACTTGACCGTTGTATGGGCAACGGTTTAGCATAAACCCCACTAGTTAGCCTGATAGCCATCAGGAGAGCTGAGAGCAACGGGTGATCAAGGAGAAGGGATAAGCTCTGTGTGACTTATGCCCTGGTTAAACCTCGGAGGTAGGTCGAATGACCCCTTGATGGATCCCGTGATGGCTAGTCAGGTCTAGCTAAGGTGGGTAATGGCTTTGTTGGGATCTGCACCGGCACTAAGGTGTTCGTGCTGTGGTACCCCACCTGTGGGTAAAGTTGCACACCTCTGCAGAGTTAAAATCTATTCGAATAGCCGTGCCCACGGTATTGGGCAGGTTACGGTGTGGTCACATAACTAGTGTTTATCTCTGGGAATGGATGGGCTGGTGTGAGTTGTTTGGAAAGTGTCCGGCAGTTGTGCCGTGTGCTACGGCGGACGGGGAGTCCGGTAGCAGTTTAAAACTTGGATCCTGTGTGGATCAACATCATGTGTTCTTGGTGCCAGAAAACTCGTTTTGGAAATTGTTTTTAAACGAACCGTTGCATACAATTGAGTTTTTCATAAATGAACCATAACCTATCCTTGGATTGTCCAGTGCATATGATTACTGCTTTACCCCCTCCGTGGGTGTGATTGGACTTGCTGAGTACGTTTGTACTCACCCCTCTCTTACTTTTACAGTGGAAGACCCAGACTACGTCCCCGAAGACAACGAGTAGGGTTTCGTCCTGCACCCAGCCTTGCCTGTGGTTGAGGTCACCGTTGAGTTCCGCATGGCGCAAGACTCTGATGATCCCTTGTTCGTAGCTAGTATAGTTGTGTGGGTTTTGGTTGTAATCCTCGCGATAGTGGCGCTTCACTGCCCATTACCGCGTAGAGTTGTACGGTGATGTACCATCTGATGTAATAAAAGTGTTATCAGCCTCCTGGGACTGATAAAGCAACACTTTTAAGTCTTCCCTGATGGGGGGACGCTTCACTCCCATAGTGGTCAAATATGGCCGGTCAATCCTTAGTTTTCCTATCTTTATCCACACACTGTTATCAGCCGATTTATCGGCTGAGAGATCGGCTATATGCTTACCGGTTATATACCCTCAACCACATCCTCTTTAGTCTAATTCTGCACTTATGGTCTCACCAATCTAGTTTAATATTAGTGTTCTGTTACACCTAATTCTTGAAATAGGTCTAACTTAGATAACCCCATCGGCTGTATGACAATTGATTGTTGTACTGACGTGATCAAGTCGATGCAACCACACCTATTTATCTAGGTTAACACTTAAGCGCATCTCAATAAGGCACAGTTAGTGCATAATAGGACAATCAGCTACATGGCTGATGTACCCCAATAGATGTAGGAGAACATTAAGGATGAAAACCGGCTACACAGCTGATTCACCAATCAGCTAAATACACCGAGGCCCAAACCGTACGGATACATAGTTCGACTAGTCTACCAATACACTATCGGCTAGTTACTCGCACTAATCAACTAGCTATGCCGATACATCACTCGACTAATTCTACCCGATGTATAAATCGGCGAATGTGCCAATACACTAAATCGGCTAGAAGGTCAAATCACCGATCTTCACTAATTGACTAGTTTTGCTAAAGCATGGATTCGCTATGCTGATACGCACGCGATCGGATAAGTACGCCGATACTCGCACAGTTTAGTTACGACACAGCTGCTTTAGGAAACATCCCTCTGCTAAAGTGATCGATGTTTTCATCGATCAATTAGGAAACCAGTGCACCTATCAACCGGCTACCCAGACCAAAGTACACAACCTTGGATCAGTAAGATCGCACAGTAGACACGCCTCTGTTAGACATAACCAAAGCACGTCAATCGGCTAAACCTGATGCATCCTCATCGGTTAAGGCCAAGATCTATACACCAACCAATTAGATAACCAAACATGCTACCTAATGAAGTTAGTATAGATGTTTAGGGTAAACCACCCTGTTGCTTAACGTAACTAGTTAATTTAGTTAATACTCGATAAATGACTGCCCAGTGCAGGGTAGTTAGGTTGTTTGTCGAAATGTAATGTTCTTTTATTTGGATTGCAACTTTATCGTGAATTGAAATGAAAGTGTATGCATTCATTAAACTCCATCTTGCATATCATATAGATTCGACCACTCTCGCCGACAGAAATTACCCACTAATCCCGGAACCAGAAGGAAGTTATTCTGAAGACCCCGGGAACTTCGTCACGGGATTATCTGAAGCCCCGAACCAAAGTTCGGAAGATATTGACTTACTGACTTCAGACCCACCAATAAAGGCAAGCCCCGGACATAACCCCTACTTTATTACACTGCAACCTATACTATTTATGTATATCTTTATGCATTAAGTTCTTAGGAGTTGTTTGTAAACCTTAGTTGCATAATCCCAGGAACCTATGTATTGAACACTAGAACTTGAGTCCGAATAGCTGCTCTGCTTATAGGACCGGTAGAAGTCGAGTGATTTCCTGTCACTCGCGCGATATAGGAATTGTGATGGTTACATTCCTGTTATCACTATAAGGATGACGGACGGGAATTTTATGAGGTATCATGGTCAAGATGGTACCCCGTCTGTTTTGATGAATTTGGTAAGGTCGCAGTGTGTGGTAGCGGTGGTTAAGCGTTTGAAAGTACTAGCCACATGCCGTGAAATATGGTAAGCGGTAAGCCTAGTAACCGATCGGCCCGAGGAGTGGACATACCCCCCACCACATGTATTTGCTTCTTTTGGTTACTTTGTTCGACGTGTAGGCATACGTGTTGCTGGGCAACCAGGAATACGGGTTTTGTAGTCGCGCTACAGACGTATGTCCTGCACTTTGGAAGTGCGTATGACCTGCAGTCGCTTGTGGTGGCCCTGATCCACGAGTCGGAATGAAAGGCAAACGGTTGCTTCGGAATAACCTTGTGGTATTCCAAGCGTGTGTGTTAGGTTTACCTTGCAAGGTTGAATCTCGATTCAGGAATCGTCTGCCTCTCACGATGAATGAGACTGCTTACCCCCTTTATCACATAGAGTAACAAGAGCAACTTTGTGATTATGAAAGATGATGTTTGGTTAAAGATTCCACCATGTTTGAGTAGTTATAGGTGCTTACCTAGAATGGTTAATCCACTAGAACCTGAAAGCTAAAAGTTGAAAGTAAGGATCTACTCTTTGTTGCTTTTCAGCTGAAAACTCTACCAAAAGCTAAAAGCCTTCATAAGTCTAGTTACATGGCTAAGTATACCATGAGACGGGTAAGCCTTGCTGAGTATTAGTATACTCAGCCTTGCTAGTTGAATGTTTTTCAGGTGATATCTGTGAAGACCCTACTCTTTCCTTGCCTTGGTCCTGTGCTCTTCCAGATGATTGGTCCGTGGAATGGAATCTGTCCCCGGCCAGCACTGGTGATATCGAGTGATGTCGTGCCCGGGCTTAGCATGACATCCGTCTTGTCAACGTGCTGTAGATCATCACGTATGATTTCCACTGCTAAAACCATAACTTTATCAGTTTGTATTGTTTTCTCTAAATTTGAAACTTTGCTCTATTGTGGAAACTCTTGTAATATGATTCCCTGTGATGTAAAATATAATGGTGATTGTATCTCTGGACTCACCTTCGTGTGAGGTAACCTTATTTGATCCTGTGTATCGGTGGTTTATCGGGACGTTACCCGACAGGCCAAGGGATTATACCGTTTGAAGCACGTTGGAGCCCTCGGAAGTGGACTCACGTACTTGAGCCGGTATAATTCAGGTTGGTTCTGCCACATTTGGCACCTGCGCACGAGATCCTCCGCATCGGATACTGCAATGGGCCACCAAAAACCGGCCCTGAATGCTTTCCCCACCAGCGTTCTTGAAGCTGCGTGGTTGCCGCAGATACCCTCGTGGATTTCCCGCAGTATGTCGTAGCCATCTTCCTTTGTGACGCACTTCATGAGAACACCTGAACGGGCACCACGCCGGTAGAGCTTGTTGTCGACTAAGACAAAACCCTTACTTCTGCGCATGACATGTGCCGCCTCTGCGCTCCTGGCGTCAGTTCCCGCTGGTAGCCTTTGATCTCGGATGAAGTCGATAAAAGCCTCACTCCAATCCTCCCCCAGCGCCATAACCTCTCGATCGGGTTGTTGGGGACCCGCGTCGATGGTTACCTGCGGAGAAGACTTGATGGAGGGCTGCTTGAGCTCCTGGACAAAAACTCCCGGTGGAATGTGAGCACGAGTTGACCCCAGCTTGGACAAAGCATCTGCACCAAAATTGTGCTCCCGTAGCACATGATGAACCTCCAAGCCGGAAAATTTGTTTTCCAACTTGCGCACTTCCTGCACATAGGCGTCCATGGTCTCCTTGTTGCAGTCCCACTCTTTGTTGACTTACTGAATGACAAGAAGAGAATCGCCATAGACAAGTAGTCGTTTGATCCCTAGTGATATCGCCAAACGAAGCCCGTGAAGCAATGCTTCATACTCGGCTTCATTGTTGGATACCTCCCACAGGATCTGAAGGACATACTTCAATTGTTCACCTCGTGGAGAAATAAGCAGAACTCCGGCGCCGCCGCCATTGAGCTTGAGGGACCCATCAAAGTACATGGTCCAGTGCTCTGGCTTGTCAGCTGGAGTTGGGACTTGATTCTCCCTCCATTCAGCCATGAAATCGACTAGAGCTTGAGACTTGATTGTAGTGCGTGGCTTGAAGTCGATTGACAAAGCCCCCAGTTCCACTGCCCACTTTGATATACGCCCCGTGGCATCTTGATTATGAAGAATATCCGCCAACGGGAAATCCGTAATCACAGTGATCTTGTACTCATCGAAATAATGGCGCAGCTTTCTTGATGAGATTAGAATTGCATATAAAAGCTTTTGAACGGCGGGATATCATTCCTTGGATTCGGAGAGTACCTCACTAACGAAGTAGACAGGCCTCTGCACTCCAAATGCATGGCCTTCCTCGCCTCGCTCGACTACAATAACACTGCTGACAACATGAGTTGTTGCCACGATGTAAAGTAGTAGATCTTCCCCCGGCAATGGTGCTGTAAGGATCGGAGGAGACTGAAGGTGATGTTTCAGATTGTGCAGAGCCCGCTCGGCCTCCTCCGTCCATTGGAACTTATCTTGGCATTTCAGGAGTTTGAAGAAGGGTAGTCCTCTCTCCCCGAGTCGGGAGATGAACCTGTTCAGGGCTGCCATACAACCTGTTAGCTTCTGCACATTCTTGATTATGGCCGGAGCCCCCATATCAGTAATGGCCGAAATCTTTACAGGGTTGGCTTCAATGCCCCGATTGCTGACGATGAACCCAAGCAATTTCCCTAAAGGTACTCCAAAAACGCACTTGGTTGGGTTGAGCTTGCACCGAAATCTGTGCAGACTGCTGAACGTTTCTTCCAAATCTGCGATCAAGTCATCGGAATCCCTAGTCTTGATGACCACGTCATCCACATAGGCCTCAATGTTCCAATGCAGCTGATCCACGAAGCACATCTGGATCGCACGCTGATAGGTTGCTCCTGTGTTTTCAACCCGAAGGACATAGTTTTGTAGGCATATGTCCCGTACGGGGTGATGAACGCTGTCTTGATTTGGTCCTCCTCCTTGAGCGCAATCTGATGATATCCTGAATAACAATCAAGGAAACAAAGAAGGACACAACTAGCCGTCGAGTCGACAGCCCCTCAAGGGTCTTAGATGAATCACCCTCCTGGAGCTGGATCGTCTGGAGGGCCACATCATCAGTCGACTGAATGCTCGACTTGCTGGCCTTTCTCGAGAGAATCTCCAGCCCGGACTGAGAGAGCTGCTGCGCGGCCGCGAGTACTTCTCCCGAAGCATCTGGCACATGGGTAGTCGAAGCGTACTGGATCGCATCCTGATTGCAGTCATATGACTTCTTCAAGTCGCCCTGGAGAGTGAGTACTCCACTGAGTCCTGGCATCTGGGATGATGCCGTAAAAGGGGGACTTGCTCGGAACCAGCATGTCCTTGAAGCCCAGGCCCATCTTCCTCAGAGTGCTGGTGAAGATGAGGTTAAGACCGCTCCCACCATCGATGAGCACCTTGGTGAGCCTGACCTCTACCACCACGGGATCCAGAACTAGGGGGAACTTGCCGGGTTCCGAAAAGCTCGTCCACTGGTCGTCGCAGGAGAACGAGATGGGGACCTCCGACCAACGGAGTGGTCGTGGCACCGCCGGCTCGATGGACATGATCTCCCAAAGAAGCAGCTTCTGGTCCCGCTTGGAGCCAAAATCCACATCACCTCTGAAGATGACGTTGACGGTCTTTGAAGCATCCTAGAACTTCGGGTTGTGCCCTTGGTACTCTTGGTCGTCATCATCGGGTTCTTTGTCCGCAGGCTTCTTATTCTTCTTACCACCACCGGAGTTACTGAATGTCCTCCGGAGATGGTAGCAGTCGATGGCCGCATGGTTGGCACCTGGATGCCATGGGCACTTCTTCTGCAGGAGCTTCTCGAACTCTTCCCACGTTGTCGACTTCTTGCCCCGCGAGGGACGATCCACCGCTGCGATGAGATCATCTGGCTTGCATTTTCGGGGTGGACCCGAATAGTCCCGCTGGCTATTGTTGTTGCAGTTGTCATTTGGACGCCTCAGATTGCTATCTTGGCGCCGCGGGAACCGCTCCCGCATCTTCTCCTCCTGCTCGGACCAATCGTGCATCATATCACGAAGGCCCGCAACAGTTTTCGGCCTATTCCGCCTAAAATCCCTGTAGATGCCTGGGTCGGTGATGCCGTTGTAGAAACAGTCGATGATGTCATCCTCCGAGATGTTCGCGATGGTGGCGCGGACGTCGAAGAAGCGACGTGTGTAGGACCGCAGGAGCTCGTTACGTTCCTGTTTACATTGAGCAAGATCATGACGAGTACCTGCGCGAGCAATCGCTCCCTGGAAGTTGTCAATGAAAACCCTCTTGAGCCATTTCCAGGAGTTGATGGAGTTGTTGCTTAGGCTCTCCAGCCACATAAGCGGCGCAAGGTCCAAAGTCATCGGAAAGTAGACGAACTTCGTGATGTTCGAGCCCCTGCGACCTCAATGGCCGTGGAGTAACAACGTAGCCACTGCTGAGGAGCCTGCTTGCCGTCGTACTCGGTGATGCCGATCGGCTTGAAGCCCTCAGGGTACTTGTAGCTGCTGAAACGTGCAGAGAAAGCTGGGAATCGATCGCTACAGTAAGTACCTTCGGTTTCGACTTCTTCGTGGACCTTGCGCCTGGAGGAAATCACAGACTGCGCGTCGCGGCCTTCATTGATGCGCTGGTGCAGGTCCTCTGGAGGAGGCCGATGGTTGACCTGTCACGGGTTACCCCCTGGAGGTGGCTGCTGCCTCCCACCAGGGGTCTGGCTCCCGCGAGCGTTGTCATTGTTGAGGCTGGGCTGAGGTGGTGGACGTTCGCCAGCCGTTCGGCTGTGGCCTTGGCTGCGGCTCTCGCCCACGCGCTCATCCTTGATGGTGGACGCCGGGTTATGCTGATCCAGCTGGATCCAGGCCCTCTGCGCGTAAAAAAGTGCTTGACGCACATTCAGGTCATTACTGCGCTCGAGGATGGCCATAACCCTGGCGATGTTGGCCACCGAAGTCCTGACGCCTCGTTCACTTACGGCGGCGAACTCAAGGTCAAGCTCGCGATGCATAGATCACCTGCGCTCGTTGGCCCTTCGCCGCCGGATTGTGCGGGCCCTGTTCCTGGACCTTCGCGCCTCACGATCGGCGTCATTCTCGTCGCTGGTGTTGGCTGTGACCTCATCTTCAGAGACCGCTTCAAATTCGACGATGGGAAAATCCCCATCATCCTCGCCTTCTTCTGCCATTAGCACCTGGTGGGAGGCGAGCTCATCGGAACTCGTGTCGACTAGTTCTGTTGACTCCTCCGCCATGGTAGCTAACGGCCTACCCTCCTGGAAAGACAGAGGCTCGAGATGGGCCACAAGTCGAGCCTCGGTCTCGAGTAGATCGGAGAGCTTCATCCCCCTCCAATGTACGAAGTGCCCCTTGGGTGTGGAGGTGATCATCAGATCACTGGCGCCAAAACTACCCGAGGCCCCCCGCCTTGTGGTGGCTTCAGGTCCGCCAAGTTGGTGCAGGGAATCCGGGTCCTCCTCTAATGTAGAGAAAGACTTGGAGAAGTTGGCCCCCTGAAGATCAGTGGCCAAGTTGCGTGAACCGAGTTGAGATTGGTTACGCGAATCCTTAGATTGGAACGAATCCAACCCAAGGGAAGTTGCCACAACGCTGGATGAAGTCGAGCCTGGAGCAGACTCCACCTCGATCTTTGTTGCGGAAGCGTGGGTCGACAAGTCATCGAGCCCATCGATGAACTTGTTGAGGTCGCTGCGGGGATCCGCAGTGAAAGTCTTTGGCTTCATGTCGACAAGGTATCGATGGAAGTTGCCTGCACCGTCTGCGATGCAAACCCACGAGCCAAAAACAAATGTCGTGCCCTGAGAGGGAACTGACCTGGAGAATCGGAAAGATGTCATCGAGCTCGCCGGTGGATCTTCGACACGTCCCCCTACCTGCGCGCCAGCTGTCGGTGTTTAACCGGCTGCCCACCGAGGGATATACCCAAGGTGGTAAGTTTTGGGTGAGGAGACACCGAGATCAGAAACTCGAAGGTGCAAGGAACACAAAGCTTAGACAGGTTCGGGCCACAAAGCGTGTAGTACCCTACGTCCTGTATGATGGTTTGTATTGCCTTAGGTGTAGACTGACCTAGAGATCGTGTTTTGACAGGGGTCCCTATCCTCCCTTATATATCCGAGAGGCCAGGGTTACAAAGATACTGTTGTCGATCGAAACCCACCGGCGAGCAGCGACAGGCAACACGAGGAGCCGGGAGGCTTCCGGGACGGCTGGTGGGCCCCGGTCCCTCGGTCAACGGCCCAGCGATCTGGCGCACACCCTGGCTTGGAGTTGCTAGGCGTGCCACCTGATCCTGTACCTGATCAGGAAGGTGTGATTCGTGAAATTCCTGTAAGCACAGACACTTGTAAAGATTAGTCCGAGCCGTGATCGGCTCATCACTCCTCCCCGGTATCGGCTATAAAGAGCCGATCGCATCATTACCGGATCGGATCTTTGGGTCAAACAACATATGTATATAATAATGGGATTAAAACTTGCTTTAAAGATATTAATCTGATCCAATCTACGACAGCTAAGCCTTCACTACACAATCGGAACATCCTACACGTGATTGAGCCTAACAAATACGCAAAGCATCGGAACAAACAACCCAAACAGAGACCCTAAGAACAGCTAAAGAGCCGATTCCTTAAGGAACCCTCTATGCAGACTAAGGTCCGATACTAACGTACTGCCGGAACTTTCAACTCGTTTGCAAGGCCTAATCATGCATATATTGAGCTAAATCCCTAACAAGCAGGAACTAGCCATAACAGATCGGATCTATCAATAAAAACAAAGCAAGACGCAATCATTGCATCCATGAACGGGTGCGATGATCGCGGAGCACGCAAGAACAACGAACAGAGCAAGATCATGATATAAAAATAACATTACTCTATGCGCGCTATGATAACTAATGCTACTCGCCATCTACAAGGCTTCAGAACGAGCAACACACAAAGCAACAAGCAAGAGCAATGCGCCCCCGATCACGCGAAGCGTGATCAGGGGGCAACATGGCACTTACCCGATGAAGAACCCTGGAACAGGGGAGGCGATGCGCCGTGAGTTGTTGATGAATGAATCTCTCCTCTTGTTTATTCATGGTACATATTTATAGTCCGTGGACTTGCTCTCCTTAACTAACCCTAACCATACACGATACGAATCCTAACTGCCTAAGCTTGAGTTTACACGGCCTTGCTGGCCCCAAACACCCGTACAGGACCCGATTTGTAATCCTATCATCACCTTTCCCCAGGCCCGTTTTGCTCCTTGGCCCACTCTTGGTCCATCCAGAATATGGCGATAACACATGCCCCCCTGGTTTCGGCAATGGTAATTCCGAAATCATTTATTTTAAAACCGTCTCGACCCTTCGGCTTCCGATCCGTATACGCCTTTTTGACTCCCAACCGATATAACCGCCCTGTACCAGTCTCCTCGGGAACCGTCACGATGCCGATTTACCTTACCCCTTGATTTACCTTTATAAACTTACCCACAACAACTTCCCCAGTCATCTTTCTTCTGCAACCATTACCAATTACACTCCTCCTCTTCTTCCACCATGGCTTCTTCTTCCTCTGCCTCTTCCACCATTTCTTACGAATCTGAGTCCTCTCGAGAGCCAACCCCGGAATTCGACCCAATCACCGCTTACGAGGTCCGTGCTCCCCTGCATTGGGACATAGAGGAGTGGGACTTCCGTTACCAGTCAGAGGATGATGAATCCCTGACTGATGGCGAGGATCTCGTACTTCTCCTCGGAGCCGAGATGGAGGAAGATGAAGACGACGCGTCTTGGGGAGAGGATCTTTCTTCCTCGGAGGAAAGAGCCGATTCCTTCTCCTCCGAAGAAGATCCGATGGCAGGTACCTTCCTTCTTGGCAAGTCATCGGACGATTCTTCCGACAGCAGCGCAGGAGCCGAAGGCGATGACAGCTTCACCAGCGACGATAGCGGGGACGACGACGACAGCGGCAGCGACACCGGGGATAGTGGCCCAAGCATTGCTCCGTCGCCCAAGCGCCGCAAGACCTCCGGCGTGTACTGGTGGTAGACTGTAGCGTCCCCATTAGGCCATCTTTAGGAGCAGTTAACTCCTCTTTTGTATTTGCTGTCTCGCTGTGAATAAAATCTACTTTTGTACCAGCAATTCTTTTTGTGCGTAATTGTCTATTTCGAGAGCCGATGGCAACGCATTGGCTTCAGAGTAACCGATCCGGATTTGAAATAGCCCTTCAATTTACTTTACCCTTCCGCTGGCCTTTTACCTGACACAAATCTCCAAGGATTCTGGGATCCAGATCAACTTCGATCCCCTTTTCTCACAAACCCTAACCGCAAGATCCTCCCCAGTCCTTGAGACACATATCCGATCTTGCGCCGCCAAACCTAGATCCGCCCTCCAGGATCCCGACTCAAGATTCCCGATGGCGGAGTCTTCGCGCACCGGCACCGATGTCTTTGGTCTGAAGGTGAACTCCGACCCCCCATTAATTTTGACACAGCATCTGCAAGTTTTACTGCGCGGTTAATTAATTCCTCCTTCGGCAATCTTGTTTTTCTTGGGGTTTTTTCAGGCTTCCGATATCTTCTTGCCGCACCCTTCTTCCCCCAATTCTTTCTGCCTTGGGCCTCGCTCCTATGAGAAACCCATGGATTTGATCTCTTGTGAAGCCAATCGGATCCCCTTTGTGAGCCAGGATATAGACCTAGAATCTTGGTCGGATAGCCTCCGCGCTTGGCCAAATCCACCTAAAAACTGGATAGTTTGGTATAACAGGGTAGCGAGCGCTTACCAGCCCTTATGGTAATCCATCGGGATAGCCGATGCTCTGTCTCTGTCTCTCTCTCCCCTTGAAAAAGACGAGAACCTTCTGAAGACCATCGGCTATTTCTGGTCTGACGCCTTGAATTGTTTTCTCTTCGGGCACAGCCCATTAGCACCAACATTGCTAGATGTTATGATGATTACCGGCTTGGACATATCATCAACCTGCCCCTCCACTTACAGCCTCCCTGTGGTCGCTTATAAACTGTCATCCAAAACCGAGTGCACTAACTGGAGCACATACCTGAGCCAACACCAGAAAAGCAAGGGCCCTGTATCGGAGAAGGAGCACACAGCCTTTATGAACCTATGGCTCGAACATTTCCTCTTCTGTGGCCCTTCCCTCGCTCCAACCAAGAACTACCTCTCCTTGGCTTATGAGCTGGCCAGGGGTCAATCTATTGGCCTTGGTAGGCTATTTCTCGGGGAACTTTACAGATATCTCTATTTGATGACTTCTAGCCTTCTTTCTCAGAAGAAAATCAGGACCGGTGGCCCATGGTGGTTTATCCAGTTGTGGGCTCGTCTTTATTTCCAAAGTTCTGACCCTGATTTTCCTTCCTTAGTCGGCAATTCCTTCCCTGATCTGAGTGGGAGACAGATTAGGTGTACTAGTTTCGGGCAGGCCTTGTATAGTCTCCCTGGTGGGAAACTGAACCCTCTAGATGCTTCCCGATGGTTCCGGATTTTCTACAAAGGCCTTGACAACCCAAACTTCCTTCCTTATGCCGATTCCGAGCTCTTTGAGAACCCGGCTACCTTCCGACTGGCCGACATTGCCTATGATGCAGACACCAGGCGCCTTTACTCTATCATGGTTCGGCCCTGTCTCCTCCCAGTTGGCATGAGCACCTCCAACCGGATCCTCAAGCCTGGTTATGAGTTTTACTAGCCGGTCGTAGCAGCCCGGCAGTTCGGTCTTGCGCAGGTGCCTCCCCACTTCCTTCTTCACCTGTTGACATCAAGCAGGGTGGACCTTCCTGACGCCTTAACCACCCAGAGGTGCTACAGTCTGTTCACAGACCTTCCCTTGTCTGTTCCCACCAATCTTTCCTTTACTTCTTCGGCCGTCGACTTTGAGGGATGGTGGTCGATGTGGAAAACTCACGTCTTCCGAAGAGCTCTGGGCCCGATGCTGCAGCAAATCCATCCTGAGTATGATATCCCGGCTGGAGAGGTACCGCCTTTGACTGGTATTTCTTCTTTTAACTTTTACTGGACCCCTTCTGACCCCATTTTCTGCTTCTGCAGCAAGAAGACGGCCCAGAGCCGATGAACGATGATGGATTGCCCTTCTGTTTCCTAGCGATTGCTCCTGTGGTTCTCTTCGGCAAGAATGCGCCTCCTCCCTCAAAAAGCGTGATGCGGATTCAGCCGAGCACTGCTAAGCTGACCCCCAAGCGAAAACGGCTTTTGGAAGCTGTTGCCCCCCGAGCTCGCGCCAAAACAAGGAAAATTCTGGTCAGAAAGGTCCGGAAGGAGGCCACACCGTCTTCTCCTGTTCCGTCATCTCCAGTCATCGCCCAGGTTTGGCCCCTCCTCTCGCTTTGCAATCGGGCCTTTCTTCATGTCTCCTTTAACGGCACTCTCTTCTCTTGCAGCCTGCCGTTGTAGAAGTCTCCAGCGGGGAGGAGCCCCCATGCCAGAAAGGTTCATCTTCAGAGGCGCCAGAGGACGTGAATGCGCCTATCAGGGCCCTGATTGCTCTCCGTGATCCGGGCGCAACAACCTTGGAGGATCCTTCTGCATCAGCTGTTATCCCAGCTGCCTCACCAAGCCCGCGGGCGCCGATCGTGACTCCATCCCCCGCTGGCCCCTGTTTGGAAGGACCCTCTACCGCTTCGGCCACTGCCGATTCCCCTGCACGAGAGGTACGTCCCGCGAAGCCGATTGCCATCTCATCGGCCATCCCTCTCGCGGAGCCGACTGTTGCCCCGTCGGCTGTTGCCTCTTCTTCCGAGGGTGCGGTTCAGGCGGCCTCTGCTACTATCGTTCGTCCTTCGGAAAGGGTGCACCCCCGGGAGCCGATCGTCCCTTCGTTGGCCATCGCTACTTCCTTCTCAGGACAGGTATGACTTTCCCTTTTCCTTTGCAATTGCTTTGGTCTTCTCCCGCAATACCTTGCTTACCCTCTTTTCCTCCAGAACCTAGATCTTTCAGAACTCCTTGCGTTTGATCCTGCCACGATTGGGTCGACCATATTGGAAGCCGATGACTCTTCCTCGGGCCTTACCAGCACTGCCGATCGGCTCCTCCACGTGAAGGAGCTTCTGTTGGGTCCGATCTCCGCGCTGATTCAAGACTCCAGTGCAGTTAAAAAGATCCTTGACGAGGTCAGTTCCCAGCTCCCGGTGAGTCTCCAGGCCAAGCTCTTGCCGGCCAGATACCTTTCTTCCTTCCAAGCAAAAGTGGCAGAAGCTCGCCGCAGGATCGAGACTCGGCGTTCCCAATCACTCTTAAGGACCATCATCGCTGAGATGTGTCAGTCGATCAACAAGAAGAAGGCCGCACTCGACGCGAAGGTTGACACATCCGCTTCTGCCCATCGGCTTCGGCTTTTGGAGAAAGAACTGGAAGACCTTGAAGCCAAAGTCCGGGCCACCAAGCAGCGCATCCAGGAGGAGAAGGATCTCATTGCGGGTTCTAAGCAGGAGGCAGAAGCTTTGACTTCCGAGCTGAAGGCGGACTTGGCCGAGCTAAGCAACTTGAGCAAACAAGTAGTGCCGGGGGCGGACGAAGATGATGAAGCGGTACTTGCTGAGGTCGACCGTATCCGTCTAGATGCTATCGCTGCTATAGACGCCTTTCTTCAGTAGTCCTGTTTAGGATGAACTTTTGTATCTTTATGTAGTGAACCCATGTAGTGAACCTAAAGTCGATGGTGGCACATCGGCTGTTTGATAATTTGTGATACTTTGATTGCCATAAGCAATAGCTTCTAAAGTCAATGGCAACGCATCGGCTGTTCTAATCCTTTCTATTATTGTACGGGCCAATCAGCGCTCATCGGCCCTTTTCCCGTTTCCTGTCTTGCCAATGCTAACGTCGTCGACTCAACCTTCACCCCCCTTCTTAACCTGCTGGTTGCATCGGCTTCTTGCCTGATGGGTGCTATTGGCTTTACTGTTCGTCAGCCCACATACTTGGGAAATATTTCTTTAGGTGTTGGCCGTTGACTGCTACCGGAAACTTGACGCCGTCCAATTCTTCAAGCATGTATGCGTTCCCGGGTAGGACCTGGTCAACCCTGTACGGTCCATGCCAATTTGGGGACCACTTGCCGTACATTGCATCTTTGGTTCCCAACGGTAATACCGCTTCCCAAACCAAGTCTCCTACCTGGAATTCCTTTGGCTTGACCTTTTTATTATGTGCACGGGCTACTTTAGCCTTATTCTCCTTAATCTTCTCTAGTGACCATAGCCTGAGTTCCGTGAGGTCCTCCACATTATCACTCATCAGAGTAGCGTACTCTTCAGCGGATAAGTCATTCTGGAACTCTATGCGTCTGGACCCAGCTGTAACCTCCCACGGTAACACGGCTTCCTGCCCATAGACCAAATGGTAAGGGGAAGTTTTTGTCGCCCCATGACAAGATATGCGGTATGCCCATAATGCTTCCGACAAAACTTCGTGCCAGCGTCTGGGATATTCGTCGATCTTCCTCTTAATCAATTTAATAAGGCTCTGGTTGGATGCTTCGGCTTGCCCATTCGCCTGGGCGTAATAAGGAGATGACCTAATCAGCTTGATACCCATATCGGTAGCAAACTTCTTGAATTCTTCTGAAATAAAGACCGAGCCACCATCTGTTGTTATAGTCTGTGGAATCCCGAATCTGTGAATAACGTGTTCTTTGACGAACTGAATCACATCTTTGGATGCTACTGACTTCATCGGGACAGCTTCTACCCATTTGGTAAAATAATCTGTGATAGCTAAAATGAACTGATGACCCTTGCTAGATGGAGGATTGATTTTGCCGATCATATCCATGCCCCAGCCTCTGAACGGCCACGGTTTAACAATGGGATTCATCACTGACGCTGGCACCATCTGGATTTTTCCGAATCTCTGGCATGCCTGACACCCTTTATAATACTTAAAACAATCTTCCAGCATGGTGGGCCAGTAGTATCCTGACCGCCTGATTAGCCACTTCATCTTGTGAGCTGACTGATGAGTCCCGCACGTTCCTTCGTGAACTTCATGCAGGAGCCGATTGGACTCGGTCGGTCCTAGACATTTGAGCAACAGCCCCTCCATGGTCCTGTAAAACATATCATCTCCTATCAGGACGTACCTCATAGCTTTATATCGTATCTTCCTGGGTGCCCCCCGAGCCGAATCCTTCAAGTAGTTGAAGATATCGGCTCTCCAATCTCCCTGGTCCAGGAAGTACACCTGGTGTCTGGGCCCATCGGCTTTGTATCCTGAAGCCAGCTGCGCGAGATCATTGGCCTCTGCATTCTGAGCTCTAGGTATCCAATAAAAATTTATATACCTGAACTGGGGTATTAACTCCTGGCAGTGCATCCACAGCGGAAATAATATCTCACTTTCACACCTGTAGTCCTCGGTGAGTTGGGAAATTACCAATTTGGAGTCTCCGAAGACCTCTACAGCTTCAGCTCCGGCCTCCACAAGCAATTCCATGCCTTTACGCACCGCCTCATACTCTGCAAGGTTATTAGTACAAGTGGCCGGTAACCTAATTGAGAAAGAGTATGCTGCCCCCGAGGCGATACCAGCAGGATGCCAATTCCACATCCATCTCCACAGACGGATCCATCGAAATACATGGCCCAGGCTCGTACGGAAAGCGTTGCTATGTTGGTATTAACCCTCTCAGCAATGAGATCTGCCAGTGCTTGCCCTTTAACTGCCTTCGCGGGTTGATATCGGATGTCGAATTCTGATAATGCAAACATCCATTTGCCCAATCGGCCTTTCAACACAGGAGCCGATAGCATATGCTTTATAACATCCGATTTGCAGATGATGATTACCTCAGCCGACAGCAGGATGTGACGAAGCTTGGTGCATGTAAAAAACAAACAAAGGCAAAGTTTTTCCATGTCAGAGTACCTCGTTTCGGCGTCCAACATCCTTCTGCTGAGATAAAATACCACCCGTTCCTTGTCGTCGTATAACTGCACTACCACCGAAGCGATAGAGGTGTCACTGACCGATAAATATATGTAAAATGGCCTGTCTTGTTGTGGTGGCACCAACACAGGTGGTCTTGACAAATAGTCTTTGATTTCTTCGAATGCCCGTTGTTGTTCTGCCCCCCAGCGGAACTCTTCATTGGTTTTGATTTTTACCAGTTCCATAAAGGGTTCAATTCGCCCAGATAAGTTAGAGATAAACCTCCTGACAAAGTTAATTTTGCCAATAAGTTGTTGGAGTTCTTTCTTGTTAGTGGGCGGCACCATAGTACGCACGGCCTCCTGACTTTTTTAGGCCGATCTCTATTCCTCTTTCATGGACCAGGAAACCCAAGAACTGCCCAGCTATTACACCAAAAGTGCATTTTTTCGGATTCATCCTGAGCCCGAATCTTCTGGTTCGTTCCAAAATTTGCCGTAGATCATCTAGGTGCCCTTCGACCGATGCTGACTTGACCACGACATCATCGATGTAGATCTCTACCAGATTGCCGATTAGGTCATGGAAGATATGGTTCATGGCACGCTGATACGTTGCTCCGGCATTTTTCAATCCGAAGGTCATAACCACGTACTCGAACAGCCCTACCGCTCCGGGTACCCTGAACGCCGTTTTGTGTATGTCTTCAGGAGCCATGAAAATCTGATTGTACCCAGCATTACCATCCATAAAGCTCAAAATCTTGTGGCCAGCAGCCGCATTGATTAATATTTCTGCAACAGGCATCGGATATTCATCCTTCGGAGTGGCCCTATTAAGATCTCTGAAATCCACACAAACCCGCCACCGGCCATCCTTCTTTTGCACGGGTACGACACTTGAAATCCACTCAGCATATCTGCAAACCCTGATAAATCTGGCTTCTATCATTTTTTCTATTTCCTTTTTTACTTCGACCAAGACATCGGCTTTCATCTGACGTATCCGCTGTTGGAACGGTCGAAATCCACTTTTGAGAGGGAGCCGATGCTCCACTATGCTCCTATCGAGCCCAGGCATTTCCGTATAATCCCAGGCGAAGCAATCGGCATATTCTTTCAATAGGGTTATCATCGGCTCTCGAAATGACGGATGCAATTTCTTACTAATGAACGTTGGCCGCGGCTTATCCCCGGGACCAATATCGATCTCTTCAAGTTCATCAGCCGATGTGAAGCCATATCCTAGCTTCCCGTCCTCTGTTAGATCAATGCTGCAAATAGGAAAAGAAGATAACGAAACGATCTCCAGCCGATCGGTGGTATCGGCTGATACACATATTTCACTACCTTCCAAGTGTTTAAGAAAAGAATCAGGCCGGCTGTCAAAGCTGGCCATCTCACAACAGCTACGTAAAGCACCTATCACCAAAAATTCATTTTTTGGGGGCCGATTGCGCGAATCGGCCTCAATGGGTACATTATTGTGACTTCCTTCATGCAACTTTTCTACTCTGTAAGGCCAGTGGATAAGACCAGCCTTACTCCATTTTTTGTAGCCTCAATGCGGTCACACCCTTCTAGGCTCATCCCTGAAATCGGCTCTTGGTCCTCCGCATCCCAGATGCTCATGGCAGCATGCGAAATCTCGATTGAGTCGTCTGCCTGGACTACCTCCACTTCGTCTCCATCCCACTGGATCAAGCATTGATGCATTGTTGAGGGGATACAACAGTTGGTGTGAATCAAGTCCCTGCCGAGTAGGATGTTATAGGTGCTTTTGCTGTTGACGACGAAGAAGGAAGTCGGGACGGTCTTGCTCCCGATGGTGAGATCTACACTGAGGACACCCTGAGCTTCTGAAATCTGCCCATTAAAGTCACTTAACGTGACATTAGTCTTGATCAAATCCCCGGTGGATCGCCCCAATCGGCGCAGAACTGAATATGGCATAATGTTGACCGCCGCTCCCGTATCCACCAGCATTTTATTAACGGGCTGACCATTGATATACCCTTTGAGATATAATGCCTTCAAGTGCTTGTAATTCTTGGCTTGCGGCTTCTCGAATATCACCGGCCGTGGTCCCAGATCAAGCTGGGCTACGGATGGCTCCTCGTAGGCCTGAGCATGGAATTCTGCAGGAAGCACAAAAAACCATGTGTGTATCAGCCGATACCTTCTTATCGGCTTTTGTCGGCTTGGGCCGCCATTCTTTCCTCGAAGCGCGCGGCTTCTTTCCCTGCTCATAATGAACTTGTTCTGCCAGATCCGGTCGCGCTTTTCTCAATGTCTCGTTGTATTTGGCCTCGGCTTCCTCCAAGCTCCGTAGCCTCTGAACCCGACGCTTCTGTGAACGATTTAGTCCATCCGGGCACCAACGTGGGCGATGATACCTATCCCCTCTTCATCTTCCCCTCGTGGTGATTGAACCCGCCGTTGCTGAGTTGGCGCAGGTCCTAATCTCCCAAAAACTGATTCCCTTGCCTCTATCTTCATAGGTGCACATTCTGGGCAGTCCCTAACAGTAGGCAATCGGCTCATACCGGAATCCCAACAGTACCTGAAGAATGGGCAGTACCAATGATCATGAGCATCCTCATGCTTCTTCAAACGCTTTCCCGGTGCGATGCTCATATTCTTCGTCTTCAGATTCCCGCCGGAGGCGCTGCTGGTACTGATACTCGTATTTCCTGAGAAGGTCAGAAGAAGTTGGACGTTGATTCCTTACATACCTTACTCGCTCTTCCGTGACATATTCTTTTCCCTCTTTTTGGGGCCGATTGCTGGAACCACCCTTCATATTTTGGCCTGATGTCGCGATGCTATCCCTGCCATATTGATGCCGAGCGCGAAGTCCAACTGCCACCTTGCAGACCGGTCATTTTGTTCTACCATGTTTACACCAGGAAAAGGCTGAGTGTCTACCTTCATGGCAGTCTTCCCCAAGATCAATCGGTCCTGTTCAATAGCCGATTGTATTTGCCGACGGAGCTCCTTGCAATCACTCGTACCGTGAGTAAAGGAGTCATGCCATTTACAATATGATCTTCCTTTTAGCTCCTGTGCCGTGGGAAGCTTATGTCCCTCTGGAAACTTCAATTGCTTTCTTTTAGCAATAAGTTGAAAATTTGTTCGACTTTACTCACATCAAAGTCGAATCCTTTTGCAGGACCAGTTTGCTTCAGCCACTTACAAGGCACAGGACTCGCGCCACGAGCCCACTCAGCAACCGATACCTCTAGTTCCTCCTCAGAGTCATCAGCTTTTTCCGTGTCGGCCACCGCTACTTGACGCTTAAATCTGT